>NC_084738.1:30389563-30499563 GCF_033978785.1 Entelurus aequoreus
TTATTTCTCGGGGGCTCGATCTAGTTGGAAGGTCGTAAACAGTTTTGAAAATATTCTATTTAAAATGAATGATTCCTACATTTGCTGAAACTTGTCTATTTTAGTCATTCAAATACATAGAATATGCTTAAAAAACAAAATCTCCGCAATATGGTCAAACCGGCAACCCCAAAAGGGACAAGCGGTACAAAATGGATGGATGGATGGTCAAACCGCAAACTTCGAAGCTCGATGTAATTGTTTAACAACTGTTTAACCCTAAATTATAACAAAACAGTGTCAATGTGTTTCTCTTTGAAGAAACAATCATTAAATGAAATTCAAGTCAACATTAATCAAAATAAAATAGAGCAGGTAAAGGAATGTAAATATTTGTGTGTTATTTTGGACCCTAAGCTAAAATTTGATGGCCATATTATAAAAATATGTCGTATTGTGCCATGGTCTGGGGACAGGCCATGAAATGTGTAGTGAAGCTTCTGTTGTCGTTATATAAACAAACACTAAAGATATTTGACCAAAAACCAATGAAGCATCATCACTGCCATATTACCCAAAAATATAACATGATGAGTTTTGATAATTTTATACATTTCTAATTTTTAAAAGCTATTTTTAAGTGCCTTAATGGATTAGCCCCTGATGTGATGTGTCAAGAAATACAAAGATACAGTAGTGAAGGTGTGCAGACCTGAGCTGCAGTCGGTGGGAGCTGTAGAGTGAAAAGGTGCCGGACCACTCTGGGTCAGTCTGCGTTCTCAGTGAAGGCCTCACATCTGTGGAACTCTTTGCCACTGGAGTTAAAGTCACAGTCTGACATTAAACTTTTCTCCACAAAACTGAAAAACTGGCTTAAAGAAAATCTGAAGTGTGAGCACTAGAACTGGATGTAGTATGGACAAATGGGGCCAATTATTTTCAATGTTATTTATTTATTATTTTTGTACTTGTCTTCGTCCTTTTGTATGTGTTTCTCACTTTTCTCATCTTTTTTAAAAAGCCTAACCAGGGACGAGGGTTGCAAATTAGCCTGTGGCTAGAAGTCTTATGTACTTTGACATCGGTTACCTATGGGTAGCAATGTTTAATTGTACTGTCCCTGTCAAATAAATACATGAATGAATGAATGAATGGCGACTCTACCTCATTCCCTCCAATTTCAGAACATGTGGAGGGCCAATTAAAAACTAGATGTGCGGCAAAAATATGGAAGTAGAATTGTCTCACATCAACTTATATATATAAATATGATATTAATACATATGCATATATTAATACATATACAAATACAAATGTGATATACAAATAAATAAATAATTTGTATAAATAAAGGGGCACTGCAGCCAGAGCGGTCTGGGTCACAGACATGGTCAGACACTGGCGAGCCAATCAGAGACGCACTAGGGAGGGTCATATTACGTCATGACTTTTGGGATGATTTGACACATTGCACTGATAAGAGATCAGTATCTACATCGGGACAAGGTCATTAAACTGCATTGATACAATAAAATAAGCAGCTAGCAAGGTCTTTCAGATTAACGGGATACAACTACATTAGCTAATACAACGCTAACGTTAGCTAGCTCAGGCCCGTTGTGCGTTCTCTCTGTAAAGATTTGGATTGTTTTTGTGCAGAGAACTCCGGGCATTGTGCACATAATGCATATAATGCACTGTGACCCAGACCGCTTTGGCTGCAGTGCCCTCTGCTGGTTGTTCAGGGGAGTGTGTAGGTCACATTTATTTGTGCATCTGGTTTGTGGTAGGAATGTCTCATCGACACAAAAGCCAAAAAGCAATCCACATATGCAAATTCAATACAAATTCAAATACAAAATCAAGCATTATTATATTCAAATCTCAAAAATATATTTACAAAACATGATTATTTATAGAAATTCTTGATATATTTGTATGTCACATTTTTATATTTATAAATTTTATTTGTATATATTTTCAAATCTCAAAAATATATTTACAAATACGCGTTTATTTATACAAATTATTTATTTATTTGTACATCACATTTGTATTTGTATTTGTATATTTATTAATATATGCATATGTGTTAATATCATATACTGTATATATAAGTTGATGTGAGACAATTCTACTTCCATACAAAAAAGACCCCCAGCCGCCCTTAGGAACCCCTGTTATCGATGAGAACAGTTTTAATTACCTATTTGACGAATATGTACCTAATTTTGTGCATGTTATATAGGATAAGGTGATGAGTGAACTTTCCCTTTAAAGCTGCAGGAGGACCATGTTGTGTTCACTCCAAGGAGCACCAGGAAAGAGAGGGAGAGAGAGGGAGAGAGAGGGAGAGAGAGGGAGAGAGAGAGAGAGAGAGAGAGAGAGAGAGAGAGAGAGAGAGAGAGAGAGACAGAGAGAGAGAGAGAGCTGTTTACATTGTCAAGACTTTCACTGTCGCTTCCCCGCCACACACCAGAGTATTTATTTTAAATATTACAAGCAATGGTTTAGTGTGAACCTCCTTATTTAAAACCAAGTCGCTGAGAGATTGACAGCCTCAGGGTTTTACTTTTCCACATGCTGTTAACTCCACTTCTTACCAGAGCCATGTCCAGGAAGAAGACGTTAAAGGGCAAAGGTATCTCAAAGAGCCCCAAAGGGTCGCCGGGCGGCGGGAGGACGGGGAAGGGTCTGACCGCCGGGGCTTCACCGACCTCCGGTCTTGTTTACCCCAGCGGACCGTCCATCAACGGCAGCGGGGAGTTTTATGATATCGCATTCAAGGTGAGTGGTGGTGGTAGAAAAACAAATACATAAATTACTTTCTTTCGTTTAGATGCCATAGTTTGTGTTATTCCCTGTCAGTGAAATATGAAGTTGGGTGTAGTAGGGGGTGGGCGATAGTGATGTGCGGATCGATACTGAAATATCGGTGCCAAACTCGTATGGTCTAATATCCATTCTCAAATCAAAATGTCAAAATGTGATACTTTAGTTCAGTGGTTCTTAACCTTGTTGGAGGTACCGAACCCCACCAGTTTCATATGCGCATTCACAGAACCCTTCTTTAGTAAAAAATTAAATGTTGGATTTTTTCAAATTCAAGACAAAGTTATATGTTTTTGGTAACACTTTAGTATGGGGAACATATTCTAAGTAACAAAGACTTAATTTAAAGATATTTGGTTAGGGTTAGGGTTAGGGTTAGAGGGTTAGGGCCAGCGTTAGAGGGTTAGGGTTATAATAAGCCCATGCCGAATAAGGCATTAATATGTACTTAATAATGACTAGTTAAGAGCCAATATGTTACTAATTTGCATGTTAATAAGAAACTAATTAATGGGGAATATGTTCCCCATACTAAAGTGTTACCGTGTTTTTTTACTGGTGCACTAAATGAACCGTGCATGAAGTTAAGTTAAAGTTAAAGTACCAATGATTGTCACACACACACTAGGTGTGGTGAAATTTGTCCTCTGCATTTGACCCATCCACATCACCTTGTTCAAAGAACAAAACCAACACAGCGCATAAACTCACAACAAATTACACACCTGCAAATCAGTCTGACTTCTGCTGTTGCCGTATCCGTAATACGCCGATAGAGAGAAGTTTTTATTTACACGATGAGTCGGGTGTGTCTTGACCTCCGCCGAACCCCTGAGCCCTACTCACCGAACCCCTAGGGTCCGATCGAACCCAGGTTAAGAACCACTGCTTTAGTTATTGCAGATATTGTATACCAATAACAGGAACACAGTGTAAAGTAACTAAATCATTGACATATTGTCTAAATGAAAAGTGATTGGTTGGAAACACATGGGTCAAAAAAAAAGAAGCATATATTTATTCAGGTAAAGTTTCCTAAATAATTCATAATCTATGTGCCATTAAATTATACATAGCAATTGCAATAAAACAGCCATTGCAAACTTAGGCACCGATCCTGTGGGTGCTTCGGGGCCCGAGCACCCACGGACAATGCCGAGCACCCACGTGGAATTGATGGCAACTTTCAATCTTTTTAATACACATACACCGAGCACCCACTGGCAGAAATGTAGATCGGCGCCTATGATTGCAAACTGTTTATTTAAGAAAATGACTGGCAATTAAAATGAGTCAGTCAGTATTCCAAAACAGCAAGAGTATGTATCATTTTATCTCAGGCTATTTGGAGACAGTACATACAGAGTTGAATATATACAAGACATCAGTGAGTGCAGAATAACGCCATGTGATTTTATATTGGTTGAAGAGGATTCCTCAAGAGCAGCAACATTTGAAATACACAAAAATTTTACTAGACGCATTAGAAATATGCACAAAGTATTGGTATTGGATTGGTATCGCCGATATTTGCCTGAATTTTATTCTGTTTCGAATCTGAAAGAAAATCAGTGGCATCACACATCACTAATGGGCGATACTGCCAATTTTGGTATAGATCTGATACTAAATACACACAACCCAGCAGGCACAAGACATTGATACAACGTTGATTATACATGTCCTTAAAAACTGACTTTGAAAACAACCTTGCAAAATAGTTGTATTTGTAAATTGAGATAACGTTGCTGTCCGACGTTTAATCCTTGTTGTTGGTTGGGAAATGACCAAATTTCAATGGTCAAATCAACGTCAGAACCTGACATTGAAAACACGTCGTAAAAAGCATGTTGTTTTAACATTGTATTTGTGTTGTACAATGTTGGTTGGGAAATGACCACATTTCAATGGTCAAATCAACGTCAGAACCCAACATTGATTAAACGTCGTCAAAAAGCATATTGTTTCAACGTTAATTTTGAGTTGCTCAACGCCAGGAACTAATTCAACAAGTTCTCAACGTTGTTTTAATGTGTTGTGCCTGCTGGGAAATGGCCAGCATCGCCAATATCGCTACTCTTACTTTACTAAATTGTTAAAGTACATTTCTGCATAACATTGTATCCTTACTAACATTAAAGTGAAGTGAAGTGAAGTGAATTACATTTATATAGCGCTTTATCTCAAGTGACTCAAAGCGCTTTACATAGTGAAACCCAATATCTAAGTTACATTCAAACCAGTGTGGGTGGCACTGGGAGCAGTTGGGTAAAGTGTCTTGCCAAGGACACAACGGCAGTGACTAGGATGGCGGAAGCGGGGATCGAACCTGCAACCCTCAAGTTGCTGGCACGGCCGCTCTACCAACCGAGCTATACCGCCCCTAAAGAAAACTAAAACAAAAAAAAGACAGAAATATCGATTAACTTGCAACAAATAACTTTATTAACAATGTGTTTTAGTCTGCAACAGAAAATATTTAGAATGCCTAAAATAATAATACAAACAATCCTCATTTAAAGAATAAACACGTTTTGACCGGCTTGAACCATCTCATACTCAAAAATACAGTCAAACTACATAAATAATAACAAATTCAAATTGATCAACAACACTAATTGAAGAGAACAATATATAAAACACTTTAACCTACCAAACAAACATTGGATAAAACAATCTGTGCTGAATGTTATACTTTTTTAATCACAATGAGTGAGTCGAGATTAATGGCTACAATGAGCATGTTTAGTAGTGCACAGCTTTTCGAATCAGGGTTTGAAGCATGATACTGCATGATACTGATAAAGCATGGCATCACACTGCGCCCCACTATTTGAGAAGAACTGATTGACAAGATGTGTCGATCACGATTATAATTACAATAAAATATAAGACAAATTAAAAAAAATCAACAAACTTATTTATGAAACATTTAACAATAGCACAATAAGACAATGTAACATAAAGAAAATATTCCAATTTGTTATGGTAAATAGTTTTGAGCAAAATTAAATTCAGTAGTGCAAAATAACTGACACAATTGGCTCTCTTTCAATTCCTTTGGTTAAGGACTTTTTCCTTGGGTTTGTATCAACAACGAAACATTATGTGAAAATTGTGAAAATAAACAGAAGGTAACTGAAAAACATACTTTGATACAAATGCTGCACTTGGTAATGATATTGTTGATATTTGGATTGACCAGCCCGCTATTGCACACTTGAAAGATGGCTGAGATATCACCTCATACAGATTTTGTGCCCGAACATTTAAGTATGTTGTCTTTTGTTTTTCCTTTTTGTTTTCTGCTTGTTGCTGCATATGTTTATGCATATTGCACACTTGAAAGATGGCTGAGATATCACCTCATACAGATTTTGTGCCCAAACATTTAAGTATGTTGTCTTTTGTTTTTCCTTTTTGTTTTCTGCTTGTTGCTGCATATGTTTATCTCAGGATTGCATTCATAATTCTTATTAGAATGTCGTAATGTTGGCTGTCACATTACACCAGTACTTCTCAATTATTTCCTGTGACGCCCCCCCAGGAAGAAGAACACATTTCACGCCCTGCCACTCTCTGCCGCGACAATATTATACAATTTGTCTATAAAATTGTTATAAGTACACCTCTGCATAACATTGTTTTCTTATTAACATAAAAAACAACAATAAAAAAGAAATAATTGATGAAGCTCAATTTGCAACAAATAATACCCTTTTTTTCTTTAGTTTTTCTAATCTGTAGCAAAAAATATTGAAAATTCATCAATTTGCCTGAAATTCACCAAAAATAATAAAACATTTTTTTTTGACGGACTTAAACCATTTGATACTGAAAAATACAATTAAATAAACTTAAAAAAGTAATACATTCAAATTGATCAGCAACATTAGCATACTATTCAAAACAAAACAAAAATGGAAAAAAAAAAAATTATGCTGATTTTTTAAAAATCAAAGGGAAAAAGTCAGGATTAATGGCTACAATGAGCACGTTTTGCATTGCACAGCTTTTCGAAGCAGAGTTTGAAGCATGATACTGCATGTTTCCCGGGGTCACACACGTTGCACCTGCCATCGCTTCACGCCCTCCCCAGAAGGGCCCACTTCACTATTAGAGCAGGACTGCATTAGACGAACCCATAGCGCTCCATTCTATTCCCCTGCCTGTGTGGTCAAATACAAAAACCCAATAAATTAAAAGTGATGCATGTTACAGTCATATTCCCTTGCACCACACATTAGATCACAACTTGTCATTTCTATCTGTAATATGTATGAGAAAATACTTTACTCTAATTTGATTTTTTTTTACTTTTTACATTTTCTAATTTGGTATTTTTTGTATAAAAAAGAAATACAATTAAAACATAAATACTTGTCTTTTAAGTCAGTTACATATATGGTTTTAATTAAGCAACCCAACAACGTTGGTAGTCATATTGTTCTCTTTCCAGCAACACATTTGTCAACAATCCATCCCTGTTGTAACTGAATGTTTTCTTTCTAAACTTCTTTTATTTTCATTGACAGTTAAAGTGTGATGAGAAAACAATCATTTGCACTGAGTATTTCTGCAAATTAGCATGGTGCAAATTTGTAAAAACAATTTCACACTTTGATTAACACCTCTTCAAGTGCTACCCCATTATCCATATCTTATTGTGTGGTTGTATCAAATTAAACTCAACGGACTATCAAATTTGAGTGTATTGCTGCTGAGTTGACGGAATAACACATTAGAAAATGATGCACGTACACGCCCGGCAGAGATAGATTAGGTACACCTGCAAAATCTGATTCTCGACCACTGCAAACCTCAACCAGGCAAAGCGATTGTTGGGTTGAATCAATGAATCATTGTTGATCAATGATTATTGTCTGCTTACATTAGGGGCAATGACCTATCAAAAATATGTAAAAAATAAAATAAAATCCAAACTCCATAAGTGCTGGTGATAGCAAAGATGGCTCAATACCACTGTGGAGAGGCGGAGCCGGCAGTCCAACAGCGAGGCAGGGCACGGCGGTGCCCGGCCCAAAATGGCGGCGAGGAAGCGTGGACGGCGAGCAATCGGCGAGGCGGTGTGGGCAGAGATCGACGCCGCAATTGTTACCCGGTGCGTGGAGCGCCCAGCTGGGCACATTTTAATAATCACCTCACACTGTGTAAAAGGGCGTCAGCCGGAAACGTCAAAGAGAGAAGCGGAGATCACGGAAGAAGCGAAAGAGAAGCGGAGGCTTAACGAGAGCGAGAGAGAGCCACAGAAAGACGAAGACGCATGCGACTGAAAAGTTGGAGCGACAGAGGAAGCAGGACACGGCAGCTGAAAAGCGACCCGACCGCAGACAGGTTTTATTGAAAAATAAAGAAGTCAAAACCTGCTCGCAGGATGTCTGTCCTGGATGGTCCTGAGAACCCCACACGACGGCTTGAGTCGTTCACATTTGGCACCCAACGTGGAAGGACCATCGGAGGCGGGGGAGGACGATCTCCTTCCGGAGTGGAGAATGCCGTTTTTTCCTTAGACTCTGGAGATAAGGGAATCTGCCAGTAGCCCTTAGTCAAATCCAGTGTCGTGAAAAAACGAGCAGTGCCTAACCGGTCCAGGAGCTCGTCGACCCGGGGCATCGGGTAGGCGTCAAAACGTGACACAGCATTTACCTTGCGGTAGTCCACACAGAACCGCACAGACCCATCTTTCTTCCCTACCAGAACTATGGGGCTGCACCATGCACTGTGTGACTCCTCTATTACCCCCAATTCCAGCATTGCTTTTAATTCCTCCCGAACTACTTTGCGCTTGTGTTCGGGCAGCCTATAGGGCCGAGACCTCACCGTCACGCCTGGGTTGGTCTCTATGTGATGTTGGGTGAGGTTCGTGCGGCCTGGCAGGGGGGAGAACACGTCAGCAAAATGTTGCTGCAAATTGGCCACATCTGCTTTCTGTGACGGCGTCAGATGATTATCACAGCGGAGAGGGAAGGGCCGGGGGGAGGGGGGAACCTCCGGCCCCAGCTCCTCGCTCTCCGCTATCGCCGTCACCATGGAGACAGGCTCCGCTTCCCTCCAACCTTTTAGTAGGTTGAGGTGGTATATTTGTGTCGCCCCGCCCTGGTCAGCCCGCCGAACCTCATAATCCACGTCACCTACTCGTCGTGTAACCACAAACGGTCCTTGCCACTTGGCGAGTAATTTGGAGCTGGATGTTGGGAGTAATACAAGTACTTTCTCTCCCGGTGAAAATTGTCTGAGTTGTGTCCCCCTGTTATACAGGCGCTGCTGACGTTCTTGGGCTTGGAGCAAATTCTCACGTGACAAGTGCCCCAATGTGTGGAGTTTTGCTCTCAGGTCCATGACGTACTGAATTTCGTTTTTGCTGGGGCTTGGACCTTCCTCCCAGCTTTCTTTAACTAGGTCCAGTACCCCTCGCGGCTTCCTGCCGAACAGCAGCTCAAATGGAGAAAATCCTGTTGAGGCCTGAGGAACCTCCCGCACTGCAAATAACAGGGGATCCAACCATTTATGCCAATTTGGTTTGTCCTCGTGTACGAACTTCCGGATCATGGATTTCAAGGTTCTATTCAACCGCTCCACCAGCCCATCAGTCTGTGGGTGGTAAACGCTGGTCCGAATGGATTTGATCCCCAATAATCCGTACAGCTCCTTTAAAGGCCTACTGAAACCCACTACTACCGACCACGCAGTCTGATAGTTTATATATCAATGATGAAATCTTAACATTATAACACATGCCAATACGGCCGGGTTAACTTATAAAGTGACATTTTAAATTTGCCGCTAAACTTCCAGTTCGAAACGCCTCTGAGGATGACGTATGCGCGTGACGTAGACCGGGGAACACGGGTATGCCTTCCACATTGAAGCCAATACGAAAAAGCTCTGTTTTCATTTCATAATTCCACAGTATTCTGGACATCTGTGTTCGTGAATCTGTTTCAATCATGTTCATTGCATTATGGAGAAGGAAGCTGGGCAAGCAAAGAAGAAAGTTGTCGGTGCGAAATGGACGTATTTTTCGAACGTAGTCAGCCACAACAGTACACAGCCGGCGCTTCTTTGTTTACATTCCCGAAAGATGCAGTCAAGATGGAAGAACTCGGATAACAGAGACTCTAACCAGGAGGACTTTTGACTTCGATACACAGACGCCTGTAACACAGACTCTTACCAGGATTACTTTGATTTGGATGACAAAGACGCAGACGTGCTACTGTGAGTATGCAGCTTTGGCTTCTAAACATTTGATCGCTTGACCGTATGTGCGCAACTTTTTTTTGCGTATGTACGTAACTTTTTTAAAATATATAAGCTTTATGAACCTTGGGTTAGGTGAACGGTCTTTTGGGCTGAGTGATTGTGTGTGTTGATCAGGTGTTTGAATTGTATTGGCGTGTTCTATGGAGCTAGGAGCTAGCATAGGAGCTAGGAGCTAGCATAACACGTACCGTACCGTACGTGCGCGTCACGTACGTAACTTTTTAAAAAATATATAAGCTTTATGAACCTTGGGTTAGATGAACGGTCTTTTGGGCTGAGTGATTGTGTGTGTTGATCAGGTGTTTGAATTGTATTGGCGTGTTCTATGGAGCTAGGAGCTAGCATAGGAGCTAGGAGCTAGCATAACACGTACCGTACCGTACGTGCGCGTCACGTACGTAACTTTTTAAAAATATATAAGCTTTATGAACCTTGGGTTAGGTGAACGGTCTTTTGGGCTGAGTGATTGTGTGTGTTGATCAGGTGTTTGAATTGTATTGGCGTGTTCTATGGAGCTAGGAGCTAGCAGAGGAGCTAGGAGCTAGCATAACAAACACGCAGGTGTTATTATGCAGGATTAATTTGTGGCATATTAAATATAAGCCTGGTTGTGTTGTGGCTAATAGAGTATATATATGTCTTGTGTTTATTTACTGTTGTAGTCATTCCCAGCTGAATATCAGGTCACCCCAGGCTCTCACAGCATCTTCCCTATCTGAATAGCTTCAACTCCCCACTAGTCCTTCACTTGCACTTTACTCATCCACAAATCTTTCATCCTCGCTCAAATTAATGGGGAAATTGTCGCTTTCTCGGTCCGAATCTCTCTTACTTCATGCGGCCATCATTGTAAACAATAGGGAACTTTGCGTATATGTTCAACTGACTACGTCACGCTACTTCCGGTAGGGGCAAGCCTTTTTTTTATCAGATACCAAAAGTTGCAATCTTTATCGTCGTTGTTCTATACTAAATCCTTTCAGCAAAAAGATGGCAATATCGCGAAATGATCAAGTATGACACATAGAATAGATCTGCTATCCCCGTTTAAATAAAAAAAAAACATTTCAGTAGGCCTTTAACGTGCGTGACATAAAGGACGTGCCCTGGTCAGTCAAAATCTCTTTCGGGATTCCAACTCGGGAGATAACTTGAAACAGTGCCTGCGCGACACTCTTTGCAGAGATGGAGCGCAGCGGCACTGCTTCGGGATAGCGTGTTGCGTAATCCACCAGGACTAGCGCAAAGCGATATCCCTGGGTGCTCGGATGAAATGGTCCGACGAGGTCCATGCCAATTCGCTCAAATTGGACCTCTATGAGTGGTAATGGCCGCAAAGGGGCTCTAGGGGTGGTCGCGGGGTTGACTAGTTGACAGTCCGGGCAAGCCGCGCACCAGCGGCGCACATCTGCCCGAATGCCTGGCCAATAGAACCGGACCATTATCCGATTGAGTGTTTTATCATACCCCATGTGACCGGCCATCGGGTTAAAATGTGCCGCCTGGAAAATCATTTCCCGACGGCTTTTTGGCACCAACAATTGGGTGATTTCCTCCCCTGTCTGAGTGTCACGACTCACTCTGTATAATCTGTCCCTAATCAATGCAAAGTGAGGGAAATCCCACGCTATCCCCGGGCGAACCCGCTGCCCATCAATTGTTATCACTTGGTCCCAGGTCGCGCGCAGAGTTTCATCCCGAGACTGCTCGAGTGGAAAATCATCCATGGGGCGCCATTGGGGAACCGGGGAAACCTCCTGCGAAGCCCCCGCCGGCTCCCCTTCCCCCTCCCCCCGGCAGCGTCGGATAATCTCGCGTCGCCGATGAGAACAGCGCGGCTATCCCCTTTTCCTACCGGTCGTGAACGCACCCCTGCGCACTGCTTTATTAACCCGTTAAATCCCACCCAATTGGTTCCCAAGATTAAGGGGTGCGCCAGGCGCAAACTTACAGCCACCTTAACACTATGTTTTTCCTCCTTGAAAAAAATTTCCACCGGCACGATAGGGTACTCGTGAATATCCCCATGCACACATTTAACCCGCACCCGTGTAACCTTTCTCAATGCCCCGGGTCGAACCAGATTCTGGTGGATCATGGACTGCTCGCAGCCCGAATCCACCATCGCCCGGTGTGTACTCCCTTGTATCCTTACCGGTACTTAGTACGTCTCTCCTGTTCCGGGGGAGGGCGCCGCAGGGTCGACGACCTGGATCACCTGTCCCACCTCCATGCTCGGACATTCCCGCTGCAGGTGTCCGAGCCGCCCACACCTCCAGCACGCCTGCCCAGGCACTCGAGGAGCCATTTGCGGGGGAAACGCAGCGTCAGTAGCGGCCGGGGTCTGAGGAGGAGAAAAAACAGTCTGATTATTCCGTAGCCTAGGCCACTGCTGGGTTCCCTCGGCCGGCGGCGCGCGCATCCTGCGCGGCGCTGGAACTGGACGCTCCACCGCCTCCGCGGACTTCTCCTCCTTTTTTTTTTCGCGGTGCACCGCCACATGGTCCTCCGCTAACGTCACCGCTGCTGCCACCGCTGCTGCCACCGCTGCTGCCAAGTCCTGAGGACGGTGATAACGGACCCACGCCGAGGTCCGTGCCGGGATCGCCTCCATAAATTGCTCCAAAATGATTTGTTCCAGTACTTCCTGGATTTGCCCGGGTTGCAGCCATCTCGTCGCCGCATCTCTTAGTTGCTGGCCCAGGGCGAAAGGCCGCTCCTCCGGGCCGAGCCGCATTGCCCGGAACCGGCGCCTGTGATCCTCTTTGGAACCTCCCGTCCGGTCCAGTACCGCACGTCTCACGTCCCGGTACCTCACCCGGGAATCTGGTGGTAGGCTGAGTGCCGCCCGCTGAGCTTCTCCCGCCAGCAGCGGTAGCAGCCGTACTGCCCATTCTTCCTCGGGCCACGCGCATGCTCCCACCGTGGCCTCGAACATGTCCAAAAAAGTCTGCGGGTCCTCTGTCTCCGCCATCCTGTGCATCCCTACGGCCGCCAATGATGGTTTTGCTGCCGCGGGTGCCCCTGCTCCGGTCCTCTCTGTTAAGGCTCGCAGGATTTGGTTCTGCTGGGTGATTTGTCCCTGCATGGCTTCCATCTGCTGGTGATTGGCCGTGGACACTTCCGCCAACAGCTGCCCCAATGCCTCTATCGGGCTTGGCGTCGACATTGTTCCTTTTTTTTTTTTTGATTGGGCGCCAAATGTAAGCTTTTGTACTCACAGTCCCACAGAATCACGCTGGAAACAGTTGCGCAGAGTTGACAGGGTTTAATAATGTTCTCTTTTTTTGGTTTTCAATATATATACAGAATTGACTTTTCAGTCCCTTCGCTCCTTCCTCCTCTCCTGCACCCGGCCGCTCACTGTTAAAGACAACAGATGATCAGTCTAGCACGTACCACCTGCGTAAACTAATCATCTGCCAGCCGTGTCTCTCAGTCAGCCCATGCCACGCCCCTGTCTGATGGACAGGGGCGCTGACCTTTACTCCAACAGTGCGCTGATCACAACCCTCTCCCACAACATGTATTTAAGCAACTTCTTCACCTTTATTTATCCGGGGTAAAACTATTGAGGACATATTCTCTAGCAAATCTGCAACATTTACATGACAGATATGTTTAATTTGATGATATTCTCTCATCGTCTCTCATTTACGAGCAAAAATTACTACTATAGATTGCTCTCAACAGTTCACAAATGTTCCGTGCAGAGGCAAATGTGTTGTAACATAAATTAATGTTTAAGGTGGACAAAAACTTCTCAAACGTAAAAAACACACGTATAAGGTCTGCAACTTGTGGACGACAGAGCACACAGCAGTCAATAAATAGGCCTTTTCTTTCTTTATAATGCATTATTATTAGTTATGATTATTTGAATTGAATTGAATTGAAGTATTTATTTCAAACCTGCACAATACAACAACACGCTTTTTTTTACATTTTAGCAAAGACATTTATGCAAGGCTTGAAAAGGGGTTGGATGAAGCAGATGCTTATAATATCCCAACCCCTCTCACTCATTCCACATTCAACATAAACAATATAATACAAGAACAATACTATACAAACAAAAACAAGAAAAACTCCTGTACACTAACAATACAATAGTACCACTTTTACTATAAGACAAGACAAGACGAGACAAAACACACACACACACACACACACACTCACAAACACACACACACTCTCTCTCTGACCATACACCTCTCTCCCATCGCTCTGTAAACAGTGCAGTAGTTTGAGAGTGAGTTTTGAGTATGTGCTTTACTGCTGTGTCTACTTTCAAGTCTGTGTGCTACAGAACAAGTAAAAAACTAAAACAGAATGTATTTTCCAATTTTTGTTGAAATCTTGTTTTTGAGGTTAGGGTTACAAGAAACACTTTAAAAATTGATTAAAAAAAATAAAATAAGCCACAACCTTTTGAAATCAGACATTTTAGGTGGCAACAATAATACAAAAAAAAGCCTTCGAAATTGTCAGGGTTGTCCCTGACAGTTTGATCAAGTTTTAGTTTTCCTCTGCGTTTGTCTTAGTTTCCTGTCTTTAGTTCCTGTCAGCACTCTTATTTTGGTTATTTCCTGATTGTCTCCCTGAGTGCTTTTTCCCCTCAGCTGTGGCTGATTGGCACCTGGCCACACCTGGTGTCAGTCAGCCAGCTGCTATTTAAACCTGCCCTGCCCTCCAGTCACGGCTGGATTATTGTCATTAAGACTTGTAGCTCCTACCTGTTACTTGTCTCTGTTCCTGTATGCCGTGGACTGCTTTCAGTCTTTTTGTTCCTAGCTCCTGTTTGCTGGATCCTGTTTCCCGTTTTCCAGTTTGGCGTTCCTGGTTTGTGTCTTTTCTTAATTTTTACTTTTGGACATTAAAGGCCTACTGAAACCTACTACTACCGACCACGCAGTCTGATAGTTTATATATCAATGATGAAATCTTAACATTGCAACACATGCCAATACGGCCGGGTTAACTTATAAAGTGACTTTTAAAACTTCCCGGGAAATATCCGGCTGAAACGTCGCGGTATGATGACGTATGCGCGTGACGAAGTCAGAGTAACGGAAGTTATGGTACCCGTAGAATCCTATACAAAAAGCTCTGTTTTCATTTCATAATTCCACAGTATTTTGGACATCTTTTGCAATTTGTTTAATGAACAATGAAGGCTGCAAAGAAGACAGTTGTAGGTGGGATCGGTGTATTAGCAGCGGACTACAGCAACACAACCAGGAGGACTTTGTTGGAGCGCTAGCTGCGCTAGCCGCGCTAGCCGGCGACCTCACCTTGACTTCCTACGTCTCCGGGCCGCCAAACGCATCGGGTGAAGTCCTTCGTCCTTCTGCCTATCGCTGGAACGCAGGTGAGCACGGGTGTTGATGAGTAGATGAGGGCTGGCTGGCGTAGGTGGAGAGCTAATGTTTTTAGCATAGCTCTGTGAGGTCCCGTTGCTAAGTTGCTAAGTTAGCTTCAATGGCGTCGTTAGCACAGCATTGTTAACCTTTGCCAGCCTGGAAAGCATTAACCGTGTATTTACATGTCCACGGTTTAATAGTATTGTTGATTTTCTATCTATCCTTCCTTCTATCCTTTATTTTTTTGTTTCTATATGCAGTTAAAGCACGATGCTATCACGTTAGCTCGTATCTAAAGCATTTCGCCGATGTATTGTCGTGGAGATAAAAGGCACTGAATGTCCATTTTGCGTTCTCGACTCTCATTTTCAAGAGGATATAGTATCCGAGGTGGTTTAAAATACAAATCCGTGATCCACAATAAAAAAAAGGAGAGTGTGGAATCCAATGAGCCAGCTTGTACCTAAGTTACGGTCAGAGCGAAAAAAGATACGTCCATCACTGTCTCTCAAGTCCTTCACTGTAACGTTCCTCATCTACGAATCTTTCATCCTCGCTCAAATTAATGGGGTAATCATCACTTTCTCGGGCCGAATCTCTCTCGCTCCATTGTAAACAATGGGGAATTGTGAGGAATACTAGCTCCTGTGACGTCACGCTACTTCCGGTACAGGCAAGGCTTTTTTTTATCAGCGAGCAAAAGTTGCGAACTTTATCGTCGATTTTCTCTATTAAATCCTTTCAGCAAAAATATGGCAATATCGCGAAATTATCAAGTATGACACATAGAATGGATCTGCTATTCCCGTTTAAATAAAAAAAAATCATTTCAGTAGGCCTTTAAATGTTTTCTTGTACCAAGCCTGCCGCCATCTCTGCATCTTGGGGTTCGTCACCAAAAAACTTTGACAGAAATCCTGCAATGACTGAATAATACTTTGCTAGACTTAGTCATTAAAACACCTTGTTAAAACTGTGCAACACATTCTGGTTCCTTGAATTAAGACATTTAACCATGTGCATTAGGATGTCACTTTTTTTTTAAACAAACTTTAAATACACATAGCTTTTAATATAATTTTTGATTGACTCACCAGACCCACCTTTCAAACCTTAAAAATCAAATTAAATAAAGCAAAACAAAAGTTCTAATTTGACTTGTAAAACAATGGAAAAAATAATTATAATTCCAGTTAAGAGATATATCACACTCAATGTGGTCTTTGTCTTGAAAACAAGTTAAATTCTGACCAGTAATTCAATAATTATAACATAATATACCAAAAATAATACATCCACTTGAAAATTAACAAACATTTAGCCACCTCAACATGAGGCGTAGATTGTTATTTTAGAAATATTTAAATGTCCGCCTTCTCAGCTGTCAGTCTGCTCCTTCTTTCATGGATAATAATGGAGGCTGTGCTGAAGAGCCTCACTCTTGTCTTGGCAGTTGCTACACTTGTTGAAGATGCATGAAAAAATCGTCCAAAAAAGAAGTAAATTAAATGAGCTTTCAGCTTTCTTCTTAGCACTAAATGACTATAAAAAATCTGCATGCTTTTTACTGTTGATGTGATTTATGTCAAGACCTGTCAGCCCAGGTCATGTCTTGTTTTTCCTTTGTTGGTGTTTTTCCAGTGTTCGAGGTTAATTTCTGTTTCTGTGCTCCGGTTTGTTGGTTGGGACACACACCGGCGGCCATTCGCAATCGTGCCTCTTTTTTAGACCCTGATTCTTGTTTGCAACGCGCAACTGTTTAGTGAAGTGTAGTTTGTTTTACGGAGCCTGTTCGCCACTGGCGACTGTTAGGTTTCCCTCTCTCTACTATTCACATTGAATATGTTATGCTAAAATCTCTAGGTTATTTTTGCTTTTATCATTGGAATTGAAAGATCACCTTACCTGCATGCTGCCTATTGTCCTCGGCATCTTGGAATGACAAACACTTCACAATGCCTAACCGCAACTATTTCAATCTTCACTATAGCCTCACTATGATATTGAGCACAAATATTCTGTTTCTGGAATAGATCAAGTTTTCCTTCCCTGCCACAAACACTTTGTGTATGTGTCTCAGGTGATGCTGGTGGGAGATTCAGGTGTTGGAAAGACCTGCTTGCTGGTACGCTTCAAAGATGGAGCCTTTCTAGCTGGGAGCTTCATCTCCACTGTGGGCATTGACTTCAGGGTAGGTTTACACCACTTAAGTCACTGGGCTGAAAAAGTAACATTTAGTTAGTATTCTTGATAGTATTATTAGTGAAAATCAAGTCTCTGCTTTTCTTGTGAGAATGGGCTCTTGTTCTATTGCAGCAGGCAGTAAAGGTAGTCAGCAAACAGTTTTTCGACAGTTGGTCCGACTCTCTTCTCCAAAATCAGTGTTAATTTTGCACTTGTAACCATATTGTGTGGGTAGCATCCACACGCAAAACAACGAAATAGGCGCAAGAGATAAAAATACAAATTAGGGGTAATCAATTTATTGAAAACTGGTAATCAGCTTGTTAAAAGTTTAAGACCATGGTCTTAAAAAGTCTGCCTCTGTGCTTAAAGCTGGCTTTTATGTACTATTATGTCAGACATTCACACTGTCATGAGCTCCTGACAGCATATTCCAAAAACTTTATTCCGTCTTTCAATGTGGTAAGAACTGCACAAGCAAGTAAGCAAATATGCGAGACAGGAGTGCCTCAGTTTTTATTAATAATCCTTTCCAAAAGGTCAGAAGAAGGCTGAATTGTACGAAAACCCAATCTATTTTTCCTATGTAAATGTAAATCCTATTATTCAGTTCTAGATACCCCAACATCTTTACACAAAACACCTTTTGTAAAGAATAATTATAGTTTTACATGCAGAAAACTATGTGAAATCTATATATACATAATGAATAAAATGGATAAATTACCTTTTAACATCACTTTTACATTTTTTTTAGACTTGTTGGCAAATTGGGAGGAAGGAGGAAAGGGCCATGCAAACGCCACTATGGTGCTATCTTAAATTCAGTACTGTTTCTCACATTCCTGGTCAAAAGGTAACCACTTGCATTTTTCTCTAGCCCCAAGTTTGCTTATTTTGTGTGACAGTGCTCAAAAAAGGCACATTGACTGAGTCACTAACACGTGGGATTCTTTGTATGGGCACTCGATTCCGCGATTCAGGTGTGAATAGGCTGTGGTATTCGGCTGCTTTTGTGCATCTAAGGCCCTGTTCTCCCATGCAAGTAAGAAGGAAAAGCTGCCTAGTTGCACAGTTTCTGGACATGTAGATTCTCACCTTCGACGTAAGTCTTTCATTAAGTGCCTTCATCCCGGACACACGCTGTGGGTGGAACAACCATAAAACATGGACGTTTCTTGTCAAATCTGGCTTTGCTTCTATTCTCCCATCATCTTAAGTACTTTTACCCATATTTCTAAGGCTGCAAAAAGTCCAGCGCCCCGGAAAGGTGAAACATTACATTTTAGGGGTGTAGATACCGCTTTATTTCAAACAAAAACTTGGGGTGTAGTTTTTTTCTGGCGCTCTAGCGTTCTCTGGGTCTGAAAATAAACTACATCTCTCACAATCCTCTGTTCAGTGCGAGCCCGACAAGGTGGGTGGCTTGGAACGCCGCAAGCAGGAAGTGAAGTGTGTTTGTGGAAGATGAGAGGATTTGTTTTTTTGGACATTTCCTGAAAAAAATCATCGACATCTATCCATAACTTTTTGAGTTATGTTGCTAACGAGCACACAAACAAACCCTAGCGGAAACATAACCTCTTTGGCCCAGGTAAGAAAGTCTGTGGCGCTGCACAGAGGAAAATCACCAAACAAACTTTACACCATGGGAAATACTCAAAAGCTACTTGATAAATCCTCAACCCATTCATCCATTTCTACCGATGTTACGGGGCGGCTGGAGCCTATCCAGCTGCAAACAGGCGGAAGGCAGCACCCCTGGACAAGTCGCCACCTCATAAGCTGTCACCCCAAAAAATATATTCATAGCCAGCAAAGCTAAAGATCAGTTTGTGAGGTATTTACATTATTAAAAGTTAAATTGTTAAATTTTTATGAGAAACAGCATTTTCAAGACTGATATAAATATGTCCACTGTGGAGGCCACTGCTTCTCAGAAAGTAAAAGTTGAAAGACTCTAAATTGAACATTATTGTTTTACACTTTCTATACTGGATGTTTACATTGTCACTTTAAAGACACTCAAATCTCGATTGTATTTTTTTAATATTAGCTTGAAATAGTGGATGTTCCTGCACAATAATTTGCACCTAAAACACCACAATAATATCGTACATGGCCTTAATACCGTGATAATATCGTAGCGTGAGATTTTGCTGTCATTACATCTTTGTTATATTGCACTTGAAGTTTGGACTCAGTGTACGCCACACATGATAAAATTATAAAAGAGACTTCCAGAAAGCTATCAAATCTACTCTGATCATTTCATGGAAACATTCATTGGTCTGAGGATAAAATGACCATATTGCCACTCTGAATTAAGCATTGAAAATCGAAATGACCATTACTTACTTGCTGTGTTTCTGCATGAGTGGGAGGGAAGGAGGTTGTGACAATGGCGTAACGTAAGGCTTATCAACCGTGTTTGGACATACAACTGTGTCTTTTTCCTGGATGTATGTAGTAATCCATAGGTTAAACTTTGTTTCACTTGTTATGTGTGAAGTGTAGCCACCCTGAAGTTATGTGTTCTGTTTAGCAGTTACTGTTTGTGGAGTTGTGACTGTGTCAGGAGGACTTGGACAGATTTGTGTGTGTGTGCGTGTGTGTGTGTGTGTGTGTGTGTGTGTGTGTTTGTGTGTGTGTGTGGGGTGACAGTTGACAGTTAAATTGGTTATTCTGCTTTTTCCATTCTTGCTGACGGATGTGGCTGAAAGCAACCGGTTTTGTTCAACAAAACAGTTGTTGACGATCACCTTTTTCATTCTAAAGCACCTGATAGATGTTACAGTTCAACTCATATAAATAGTCACATTGTTCAATGATGGGTATTTTGTATGTTCATTCAGAGTGGCATTATAGTTATTTTATCCTAATTACCAGCTGTCTGTAATTGAAGTGATCAGAATAGATATGATAGCTTTCTGGAAGTCTTGTTTACTATTTTATTATGTGTAGTGCACTGGTGCACACTGCATCCAAACTTCAAGTGCAATATAATCGTTCACCTCCCGGGGCGCTGGACTTATCGCAGCCTAGAAGCAAAAGCACTTAAGACGATGGGAGAATACCAATACAGACAGATTTGACAGGGGACGCCCACATTTCAGGGTAGCTCCACCCAGAGCGCCCATCATGGACGAAGGCGCGCAGTGACAGACTTACGTTGAGAGGGAAAATCCCGTGCGGCCAGAATTCGTGCAACTGTGCAGCCTTTCCCTTTTACTTGCATGGCAGAATAGGGCCCATAGCGCATAAAGGGGTTAGGAGGGGCATTTTCACTGTTTCACTGTAATTGACACTGGGAATTTCTTTGAATGGTCAATGTCAACTAAGAAGGCATTTTGTGCTTCTTAAGTCCTCAAAAGTTCCTGAGGCCGCCACCGCCGTTACATTCTTCTTATCATTCATACATTGGGTTAAAGTCCAGTAAATGTTTAAAAAATGTTTGAAAAGGTAGCACATCCCAAAATTAAGACTAGTAGGACAAAATACTCACATTTCACTTGATTTATTGCTCACATCAAAACAGAGGAACGCTTACGCGTTTCGGCACGTGGCCTTCGTCAGAGCTCTGACGAAGGCCACGTGCCGAAACGCGTAAGCGTTCCTCTGTTTTGATGTGAGCAATAAATCAAGTGAAATGTGAGTATTTTGTCCTACTAGTCTTAATTTTGGGATGTGCTACCTTTTCAAACATTTTTGAAACATTTACTGGATTACTTTTTTTTGGGTTTGGCACTCCATCTTGAATCACATTGAGAAGCGCAATCTCCTTTTTGAACCAATTGGGTTAAAGTCCTTTGTTTTTGACCCACTTAAAAAAATACATGTTTATTAACTTATTATTACTTTATGTGCCTGCTTATTATACCTCTGGATTGATAAAGTTATGAGTACAGTTAAAAATAGCCAGACCTGTTAGTGTTGCAGCCAGGCGGTAGAAGCAGTGACCTATTTCAGTCTTTTTACTGTATTGTTAGTCCCCTAAGCTACAGGTCAATCCTTGTACATGCTGAATCGCACAAGTTTGGAAAAAAAGAAGAAAACATCCCAAGGAAGCAATCTGATTCATGTCCCACTGAGTCTCAGTTTTAACAAAGTTAACGCCAAGAAGTGCAAGAAAAAGTATTGTCAACTGTCTTTATATAAGTCCATCTGTCTCTTAAAGAGACAGGCAATCAACTAACAGCATATTTGATAACAAAAATGATACATACACAATAGGTACCATGTACTGTAGGTAGATACAAACAAACACTAGCTTCTATGGCAGATTGATAATGAAAAAAATAATACAAGCTTACCGTACTTTAGTTTGGATAATAATAATGTTTTTAAGACAACAGAGGGCATAGAAAACAAATGCTTCAGTAATAAGCATTTCCAGAAAGCAACTTGTACCATGCTGTGTAATATTCCAATTAAAGTCATTATCAACTATAATAGGATCTGTAGACGCTTTGATTGCTTCAACTCTTTTTTTCCTTCACCCAAAAACATAAAATCCCGAATTAATTTGTGACAGGAATGAAGACAACGTGCTGCCGTGCTAATAAGTGCACATATTCTTTCTGAGTGCAGCACACAACAAGATACACTTGCAGTTTAATCATTAGGAAGTCACGAGATGTCTTTTTTAAAAGGTACAGTTATATTCCATGTGAAGAGTATGAACTTGGTGTTTGAAAAGGAATTGGGTCTGATTAGGACATTTAACCCCACACTTGACAGGCTTCTTCAGTTAATAGACTTGAAAAGGTGTGCACTAATGTGCATAAAATAAGTCATCTCTTTGTGTCTTCTTCTTTTTTTGCAAGTGATGTAATGGCCAATATGTAGATCAGAGACTTGTACAGGGTGTACCCCGCCTTCTGCCCCGATGCAGCTGGGATAGGCTCCAGCCACCCCCGCTACCCCGAGTGGGGCAAGCAGTAGAAAAATGGATGGATGGATACAGATTTAAGTGAAGACAAGAAAAACTCAGAGCAGATAATAATAAACACTTTTGGACTAGAATATGAGACATAAGGCTGTGCGACGTCTGACCACATACATACCAAAAATAAATCAACAATTACTAACGAGGGGCTTAGATACAGTATACAGAACACCAAATGCAGGGGAGAAGCAGAATGGCTAATGGGAGAACTTCACAACAGCAGATGAACCTCATAAGATGTTGATCAGCACAAGACAAATACAGTAAAAGTCAAGGGCAATAATGCACACTTAAACCATACAACCTCACACAAAGATAAGAGTTCATTCGGCTAAAATATAAAAATTAGGGTTTTCTCTTGAAACTCAAGTTAAACTGATATGGAATTTCAGTTTTAAACAGAGTGTGTACTGGTCAGTTTAATGTATTTTTTAATCAAGCAGGTGTTTGCTTGGGTAGGACAGCTGTTCTGAGTTTCACTGCAAGACCATTAAAAGCTGCCCTTCAATAGGATTTTAGCTGGCGGGGTTTGAAAAATAATTTTAGGCCTGACTGCACTCTTGAACTTAAAGGCAATATTTAACTTTAACTTGCTGTCACACATATTTAATAGAATTTGTCCGTTAACTCGAAAACGATAAACTCTATCTTGTGCACATTATAGGCTCACACACACATTAAAAAATAAGGTAATTCTGTTGGTAAAGACTGAACAACATATTTCATGTAGCCTTGTGTACATAATTCACATGTGCAAGCATGTGCGTTTGTGTGTGTGTGTGCGTCCTGCTTTGTATTCTCATCGGGAGGCTGCAATCAGGCGGAAGATGATGGTATTATCAGCCTTTGTTGTGGCTTTCCAGGCTCCCAGACGTTGTCGCCATTGATCCTGGGAGGCTTTGAATAGTAATGCAGTCAGAGTGATGGCAGATTTTGTAGTTACACTCAAAGTAACTGAAGAAAAAAGATGTTTATGCTTCACTGTCCTCTTTGTATTTTTATAGACGTACGGAATGTATTGGCATAATAGCAATGGACAAGTTTGCCAAAGGGAAATATCTGTCGATTATGATCTGTCCACAACCATAACACTGGACCTAATAATCCTTTTTCTTACACAATTAGTAATGATAATATTAATAACAATTGTAATAGTAATGATAATATTAACAATAATATTAATGATCAATTGGTGACAATGATGACAATTAATGGCACTTAAGTTCATTTAGCTGTCCTGCAACATGATGAAATTCTCTCTCATTAAACATTGTGTTGATGTTCACTAAAGTGTACTTTTGAAAAGAAGAAAGAGAATATATCTTCACTATAATAATCCATTATTAGTAAATGTGTTTTGTCGGCACATCTGTTCCTCCTGTGGTGTGTGCCAGCTAAAAATAAGCCAAGCAGAAGTACAAACGCAAAACGATCAAACACGCTCATGCTAATTTGATTCCAGGGGACAAAATCACAAGGAACCTTATTTCTGCTTGTCTTATATACCCTACCTAATTCCCTTTGCTATCTTTTCATAATTTCTCTCTGTTGTAGATTTTTATTGACATGCAATGTACTTTTTTGGGCCTAAAAAGTAAGTCTTGTGATGAAATATGGGAGATTTTTACTTTTTTTTAATCATTGATGCAGGCCAACGGCTGGTTAAAGGAACCTACATCGGAGTAGGCCGGCACGTCTCTTTGCTTTTATCTTGTTTCTGTTACAATGCATGGCGCCATGAGGGTTTGTTAGACTCCTTGGAGACTGTTGTTATGGGCAAGTAACCATGACAATCCCACAAATCAATGAATATATGAAAACCGCATCCAGCAGATTTTGCTTATTTGGCAGACAGATGGCTTTCAGTTTATTTTTTCCAGCTTTAATGGACAGAGGTTAGCCGTTGAGGATATGAGGATTCTGCATGCGACGTTGCACACACTGACCGAGCCATGACTACAAGTAGCTGTTGTTAACAAATTCTTGGAATGGGTTAACAGCAAATATACTTGGCCGTTTGGCCTAAACATCACTTTGCTTTAATAACTCTCCCAGTTCACTGAGCTCAGAACTGGAAACATTCCAATTCAATCACAGATGCCTGTTGACGGTCGTTGAGCTGCTGCAGCCAAACAAATTCAGTTTGACGTTTTCAAAATCAACTTGTTCTTTTTGAAGGGAAAAATATTATACAAAACAAAAGTGTTTTTAAATAATTACAATTTTTAATCAGATTTATCACAGTGTTGATGTGGATTAATTTTAATTACCGTATTTTTCGGACTACAAGTCGCTCCGGAGTATAAGTCGCACCGGCCGAAAATGCATAATAAAGAAGGAAAAAAACATATATAAGTCGCACTGGAGTATAAGTCGCATTTTTTGGGGAAATTTATTTGATAAATCCCAACACCAAGAATAGACATTTGAAAGGCAATTTAAAATAAATAAAGAATAGTGAACAACAGGCTGAATAAGTGTACGTTATATGACGCATAAATAACCAACTGAGAACGTGCCTCGTATGTTAACGTAACATATTATGGTAAGAGTCATTCAAATAACTATAAAATATAGAACATGCTATACGTTTACCAAACAATCTGTCACTCCTAATCGCTAAATCCCATGAAATCTTATACGTCTAGTCTCTTACGTGAATGAGCTAAATAATATTATTTTATATTTTACGGTAATGTGTTAATCATTTCACACATAAGTCGCTGCTGATTATAAGTCGCACCCCCGGCCAAACTATGAAAAAAACTGCGACTTATAGTCCGAAAAATACGGTAACCATAATTAAATATCATTGAGTTTCATTCTATATTAATCCATCCATCCATCCATCATTTTGTAGCGCTTGTCCCGCTCTGGGAAGCTTATTCCAGCTGCACTCGGGCGGAAGGCAGGGTATCTATATTAACCGTCTTTCATTTTTCAAAGACAAATAGACTCAAGAAAATAAAGAATAAATTATATGCATTTATTGTTTTAAATGCACATACCGTAATTTCCACACTAAAAAGTGCACCTAAATATATACTACACCCATTTAATTATTAGAGAGATTTTAATCTGTACATATATCAGCCGCACACATTCACAAGCCACAGGTGTACAAATTAAAATATTAAATATTTACTCAACTGTTTGAGCGCTGTCTTTGTCCTCCTCTTGCCTGCTGGGGTTGCTGGGGTCATCGGAGTTGAGGGGACACGGGTTTGCTTTGTCCTTCATTATCTCAGACTCGTTTTTTCTTTCACTTTCGTCTCTGGGGTTCTGCCGTCTTCTTCAGCGTGCAGCGGTCCGTTGGTTGTGGTGGATTTTTGTTCCGTGCAGGAGCTCAATTCCCTTTTTCAATGGCCAAGTTGATTGTCTTTGGTTTTGGGGCTGTGTTTCGTGTGCATTTCGTCGTTTATTCTCCATGATGAGGGTGAGTACATAACGTGCTAAATGACTGAATAATTATGGGAGTCTTTTTGATTTAATGTGAACAATTTCATTGATCCACTGTGACCCGTAAATCAATTTCATGGGTCTGATGTGACTACCGGTAGCTGCAGCATTGTATAAACCGGAGGGTTCAAAGCATGGGAATAAAGCTGCTTCTTATTGACCAGAAATAACAGTAGTTTTGATTTTGGATATGTGGCGACGGCAAATACCAGAAACGCGTTGCCAGGGACATTTCAAGATGTTGAGTCTGCATAGGTGTGTTTATTGCATTAATTTCAAAGATGCATCACAACGTTTGATTTTCCTTCAACAACCACAACACTACTACCGGTAATCATGGTAGACTTCATGAGAGAAACAATCATAATAAGACAGTCATTTACTGTACAAAGTCTGCTTTCACTGGTATGCCGACTGATGCGATATTCAGAACTTGCCGTTTAGATGAAAAATTAATCAGAATCCTTGCAAAGGGTTAAAACAAATCCAGTGCCGCAAACTAGCTTTTTTTGTGTGTTTTTTCGCCATCTCGGGTATAAGTTGAATGTCACAGATGACCAACTTCTTGGCTTATGTCCACAACCGTTTTCTATCCAGGTGAGAGGCATGACTTATAATCTAGAATTATTTTTCACCAGCTAACAGGCGATCGATCATGTGCAGCAGCTCAGTATGTCAACACTGCAGCTGCACAAGCTAGTTAGCGCTCTTAGATCACGACGTGGCTAAAAATAGTTTGTCTACAATAACGCTTATAATAACAATATTGCAAATACTTGGTTAATATTCAGCTTACAAGTTGTACAGTAAATGTAGTATTGTTGGTGGTTTTTGGTCACATTTTTGGGTGATTTAGTGGCAAAATTGATTATTCCCATTTGCACCATTGCGAGCCACCTAAAACGAGCAGGTTAGAACAAATTAGAATGCAGGAAAAAAAATACATATGTTTTTTTGTCTCTCATAAGGATTGTGAATTAGTTCAAAATTCCGTAAAAATGTGCAGTTCTACTTTTTTTTTTTTACTTACTTACATTTATTTGCTGAAAACGTGGTAAAAGTTTAATCTGAAGTCCTGTTTGGATGCATTTGACAGCAAGCACACCAGTTGGAGTCCCCTCACTCATCCCTGCACTGACGTATGCATTGGTCTGATCTCTGACCATCACTAACGCCACCTTTCAGGTAACTATCTGCGCTAAAGGATCATGTGCGGTCAAAATAAATTGTGTGATTAATCTTCATGTATACGTGATTAACATTTTTTTGATTAATCGAATGCAGTAACGTGTTATCTTTTGGTAACCCTAATAAATTTACAACTATTATTATACTGTCCAAACATTAAACACACATACCTACAACATACTTTTGAATACATACTGTATGATATAAAACATCTGACATGACTCTGAATAAGTCAGGACTCAGGACTATGGGATAAAAACAGTAATCTGACCAGTGTTTAAAAGCTTATAAAAAAAAAAAATTAAATACAAATTTTAGTCGTGGTCAAGCCAGGATTTTACCCTTTCACTTTCGGTGAACACAAATTCTGGGTTTGACATTGAATTTTGATACATTAGCAATAATCTATTAACACCAAAATGATCCATATCATGCCCAAAATTAACTAATTAAAGTAATTAAGCCTAACCCCACATCCAAAAAGACACCAGCCTTCTTCTTCCAAATAAAACACCTGCAGAGATTCCTCCACCCGAAGAGAAACGTTTTTAAAATAACTATTTATTAACTGATCAATTTTCCTCATAATCACTCAATTATACCAAAAGCCACCTTCTTTGCTTTTGCACGAGAACTTGCATCTTTTTTCAATCAATAAATACAAACCTTTTCTGTGAAGTTTCAAGTTACTGTAATTTCTGAAAGATGAAATTCATCATTTGCAGAGATGTGTAGTTGTTATTGATGGCAGTGGGTGCTGGGAGAATAATCAAAAGAATACGCCTTCCAATTTAAAGATAACAGGAAAGAGATGTACAATCTAGCACCTGCTTTGCCTAGAGAGGATACATCTCTTGAGTGATTGAGTTTGAGTTTGTGTGTGGACTATGGCTGGACCGAATTATGTTTTTGACTATTTTAAATGAATACAACTGAATTAGTCACAGTAGTTTGTTATGTTGGTGACATTGATTTCGCTAAATGATACACAAACAAACACAGTTTGTTACTTGCAGTGTTTGGCTGTATGATAACCAAGATGGTATACAAAAAAGAGGCAAACCTTTTGCAAACAGTCCTCGTCAGAATGCAAATAATACGAAAAGTGAGGTGTGCACAAGCTAGTTTACCGCTCTTAGATCACGGCACAGCTAAAAATAGTTTGTCAGCCCTTTGAGACACTTGTGATTTAGGGCTATATAAATAAACATTGATTGATTGATTGATTGACTGTGTTAACACTTGTAATAACAATATCACAATACTTGGTTAATATGCAGGTCACGACATTTAAATGGTGTAGTTGGCGTTTTTTTTAGAGGCGCAATAGATGACTCTTATTAGCTTCATTGTTACCAACCTCGTACTTACAAATTACAATGCACAAAAAAAGGAAGACCTGTGTTCTTATCTTACATAAGAATTGTGAATAATAGGCAAAAATCCAGAAAAAAGTGTGTTACCCTTAACTCCTTCATCAGCTTAAAGATGAAATAGCTGGAAAGACAATATATAATATTTATTTACACTACCGTTCAAAAGTTTGGGGTTACCCAAACAATTTTGTGGAATAGCCTTCATTTCTAAGAACAAGAATAGACTGTCGAGTTTCAGATGAAAGTTCTCTTTTTCTGGCCATTTTGAGCGTTTAATTGACCCCACAAATGTGATGCTCCAGTAACTCAATCTGCTCAAAGGAAGGCCAGTTTTGTAGCTTCTGTAACAAGCTCAACTGTTTTCAGATGTGTGAACATGATTGCACAAGGGTTTTCTAATCATCAATTAGCCTTCTGAGCCAATGAGCAAACACATTGTACCATTAGAACACTGGAGTGATAGTTGCTGGAAATGGGCCTCTATACACCTATGTAGATATTGCACCAAAAACCAGACATTTGCAGCTAGAATAGTCATTTACCACATTAGCAATGTATAGAGTGTATTTCTTTAAAGTTAAGACTAGTTTAAAGTTATCTTCATTGAAAAGTACAGTGCTTTTCCTTAAAAAATAAGGACATTTCAATGTGACCCCAAACTTTTGAACGGTAGTGTATATATATAATATTTTTATTCCTGTTTAATATTTGTCCATTTTCGTCGTCAACACCAGCATGGAAGTTCATTCTCTCCATCGTCTGTCATTGCTGACATTGCAGCGATCGCCTCCTTCTGACTGCAGTGCAACCATTTAAATAGAGACATAGTAGAGACATTTATTTTTATTTTTTTATTTTAAAATTGTATTATAATTGTTTATTTATTTATTTATTTATTCATTTATTTAATTATTTATTTTTTTAATATATTTTATTAATATTATTTTTTATTTTCCCCTCCCTCAGGGGGGGCCCTCGACAGGGCGGTTGCTGGTTGTTCCATCTCCATCGTTGGGGTCCTTTCGGGTGGGGTGGGTGGTTCCCGTGGCCCCGTGCTGGGTGGTCCTGCGGCGGCCGATTTGGGTGGGGTGGCCAGGGGCGGGCCTCGCCGCGCTCTCCGGGGGTGGGGGGTGGGCTCGTGGGGGCCCGGTTGCGGGGAGTCTCTGGGCCCCCCGGGCGGGGCGTCCCGCCTTTCTGCCCGTGTGGGGTGTGGTCTCTCGCTGGCTTGGGGTCTGGCTGTCCCCTGCTTTTCTCGTGCCTTGTCCTCTGCCGGGTGCGTCTGTCTGCGGCCTGCTGCTGGCTCTTACGGGTGGCGCGGTGGGCCTGGCTCTGGGGTTCCTGTCGCTGGCCGGCCTGGCTGCGTGGGGGCGGTGGTCCCTGGTTTCCCGGGCGCCACACCTACTGTTTGTGGGTTGGGCTCTCTGGGGGCTTGGGCCGTACTCTGGCTCCCACACAAACTGGGAGTCAAATGTATTGTACATGCAAATTCACATATACTCACATACATACATACATACATAGGTACCTACGCTCCCACATACATACACAGATACAGTACATATCTACATACTCAAATCTCGTACATCCACACGCACATTCATTGTACAAACATACACATACTGTACATATACACTCACTGTACAAACATACATATACATATATTGTACATATACACTCACTGTACAAACATACAGATACACATACTGTACTTATATATTCACTGTACAAACATACAGATACACATACTGTACATATACACTCACTGTACAAACATTCATATACACACATTGTACATATACACTCACTGTACAAACATACAGTGTAACGGCTACTCTTGCCTTTCAAGAAAGTTTCGAAAAAATAAAAATAAAGTCATGCAGAGTAGTCTTGGGGAGGAGGTGTTTGACTCACTAAATTCCTTAATAAGCACTCGCGGAGATATTTCTAGATTCCAAATGATCATAATTTATTTTCACAAACAATAAATATTCTCCGTGGTTGACTTTCAACATAATCAAAATAACTTATTTAGCGTGGCTTCAAAATAACTTGTTTTAGCGTGGCTTGTTTAGCGGTAAACAAACTGTTTCACTCCTCACTCATTCAACATGATAGACAGACAAAGGGCACCCAGCTGTCCTGTCTTCTTAATTATAGGAGGAGGAAGTGGCTCACCAGTAGGAGCGTGAGCAGCTGAAAACAATCAGTCAATCACAATGAAATCTAAAACATCCAATAATTCATTAACATCATTCTTGACATTATTTGATTTCATTGTCAAACAATTAATAAATAAATAATATAGATAGGCTTCAACTGGCTCCAACATACAGATACACATACTGTACTTATACATTCACTGTACAAACATACAAATACACATACTGTACATATACATTCACTGTACAGACATACATATACACATACTGTACATATACATTCACTGTACAAACACACATACACATACTGTACATATACATTTACTGTACAAACACACATATACACATACTGTAGATGTACAAGTACATATGCACACATAATCACGTTTCATCAAACATATATTAACGTTGTTGCCCTAGGGTAAACTGGGTAACACATGGCACACTGACAAAGCTTAACCCAATGGTTCTCAAACTTTTTTTGTCATCCCCCACTTTGGACAAGGGTCTTTGCCATGGTCTGTGCGCCATCAGAGCAAAAGCCCACACAGTTTTCCCATTTAAGGTCGTGTTCTTTGAGGAAACTGCCCATTATCTTGAACAGCTCATCAGCAGTGGCTCTATTTTTTATGTATTTGCAAAACAGCAAATCCTCGCACAGTGACTCGCCATTCATGAAGCTTCCGCTTAGCCCCGCCCCCATTAGTTACTGTTGCTATGTCTGTCAAACTTTCGCTCCTACCTAGAAATGTAAAGCCTACAGGGAAAATAAGTAATTTACATTTATTTATATAGCGGATTTCACAGACAGAATCACAAAGTGATTTACAGTGTGTATAGAAAATGAAAGCATAGTAAAAAAAAAAATAATCTAAGAATATAATAAAAAAAAAAAAAAAAAAAAATTTAAGTTAAATTCCTCCCGTTCCTCGCGCCCCACCTGTCATGTCTCTATTCCCCACCAGTTTTGAGAAACGCTGGCTTAACCTATTGTTACTATAACAATCTACAAGGTTAATATAGGTTGCTTCTCTTTCTTCCCCTCCATTTTTCTGCATTCTCCCGTATCTGTAGTTATCATTACGTATATGTATTGTTGCAGGGACGGCGTGGCGAAGTTGGTAGAGTGGCTGTGCCAGCAATCGGAGTGTTGCTTGTTACTGGGGTTCATTTTCCACCTTCTACCTTCCTAGTCACGTCCGTTGTGTCCTTGGGCAAGACACTTCACCCTTTGCCTCTGATGGCTGCTGGTTAGCGCCTTGCATGGCAGCTCCCGCCATCAGTGTGTGAATGTGTGTGTGTATAGGTAAATGTGGAAATACTGTCAAAGCGCTTTGAGTACCTTGGAGGTAGAAAAGCGCTATACAAGTATAACCCATTTATCATTTATTTATCATTTGAACAACCGTATTGTTGATAATAAAAGTAAATTATTGGTATTGTTCATTATCAATAGCGCTATTTTTATTGGTTTCTGTATTGCTCCATTTTTAGTGTAATAATGCTCATTGTCATTTCTGTATTATTTTTTATTTTCGCTAACTGCTTATTTGCTATCACTTTTACCATCATATTTGTACATGTCATATTTGCTGATGTTGCTCTATTGTTGTTGTTGTTATTATTGTGTTTGCTGTTGTTGTTTTTGTCTCTCTGTCTTATCCCCCTCTTGTCCCCACAATTTCCCCCTATGTCTTCCTTTTTTTCCTCTTTCTATCCCCTCCTGCTCCGGTCCGGCTGCACCAAATGATAATATAAATACATTTAATAAAGTCAAATACAAATAAGGCAACAGGAGAAGTATCCTACACTTCTCTTTTGTAAAGTAAATCTGAACAGCCGATATAGGCATCTACATCAACTGTATGATTTGCCTGAGAAGCTGGACAGGACAAAAACAAATTAAAAAAATAAAATAGAGATATAAAACAATGGCCGCAAAACAGTTTCACTCTTGAGCAGAGCGCTAAAATATCATATTTGCATCTCCTACTCCTACTATTAATAATCTGCATATATTCTTCATATAAGTGAAGATAGACAGGCTAAACGGATAGTGCTTGCTATTTTGCTCATTTAAGAGACGCAATCCTCTGCGCACAAGCTTAGTAAATCTAAAGCTTTGTGTGCACTATAAAGTTTGGACATGTTATAGTACACGCACAACTTTAGTAGATTTAGCCCTAAGTCTTTAAAGGCCTACTGAAACCTACTACTACCCACCACGCAGTCTGATAGTTTATATATCAATGATGAAATCTTAACATTGCAACACATGCCAATACGGCCGGGTTAACTTATAAAGTGACTTTTAAAACTTCCCGGGAAATATCCGGCTGAAACATTGCGGTATGATGACGTATGCGCGTGACGAAGTCAGAGTAACGGAAGTAATGGTACCCGTAGAATCCTATACAAAAAGCTCCGTTTTCATTTCATAATTCCACAGTATTCTGGACATCTTTTGCAATTTGTTTAATGAACAATGAAGGCTGCAAAGAAGACAGTTGTAGGTGGGATCGGTGTATTAGCAGCGGACTACAGCAACACAACCAGGAGGACTTTGTTGGAGCGCCAGCCGCGCTAGCCGCGCTAGCCGCGCTAGCCGGCGACCTCACCTTGACTTCCTACGTCTCCGGGCCGCCAAACGCATCGGGTGAAGTCCTTCGTCCTTCTGCCGATCGCTGGAACGCAGGTGAGCACGGGTGTTGATGAGTAGATGAGGGCTGGCTGGCGTAGGTGGAGAGCTAATGTTTTTAGCATAGCTCTGTGAGGTCCCGTTGCTAAGTTGCTAAGTTAGCTTCAATGGCGTCGTTAGCACAGCATAACCTTCGCCAGCCTGGAAAGCATTAACCGTGTATTTACATGTCCACGGTTTAATAGTATTGTTGATTTTCTATCTATCTTTCCAGTCAGGGGTTTATTTTTTTGTTTCTATATGCAGTTAAAGCACGATGTTATCACGTTAGCTCGTAGCTAAAGCATTTCGCCGATGTATTGTCGTGGAGATAAAAGGCACTGAATGTCCATTTCGCGTTCTCGACTCTCATTTTCAAGAGGATATAGTATCCGAGGTGGTTTAAAATACAAATCCGTGATCCACAATAAAAAAAGGAGAGTGTGGAATCCAATGAGCCAGCTTGTACCTAAGTTACGGTCAGAGCGAAAAAAGATACGTCCATCACTGTCTCTCAAGTCCTTCACTGTAACGTTCCTCATCTACGAATCTTTCATCCTCGCTCAAATTAATGGGGTAATCATCACTTTCTCGGTCCGAATCTCTCTCGCTCCATTGTAAACAATGGGGAATTGTGAGGAATACTAGCTCCTGTGACGTCACGCTACTTCCGGTACAGGCAAGGCTTTTTTTTATCAGCGAGCAAAAGTTGCGAACTTTATCGTCGATTTTCTCTACTAAATCCTTTCAGCAAAAATATGGCAATATCGTGAAATGATCAAGTATGACACATAGAATGGATCTGCTATTCCCGTTTAAATAAAAACAAATCATTTCAGTAGGCCTTTAAATTCACAGAGTCCAATTTGATGAGAGCTTCATGGGAGATATGAAATTAAGATCCCATTAGCTTGGTCGCAAAGATGATTGCACCCAGTCGAAGCATTTTGCCAGAAAAGTACACATATAAAAACCTGTGTGGAAAAGTGAGATTAAAAATCTTATTAGACAGTACGGTATATGGACAATTGAATACTGAAATATTATACATCCTGAGCCAAGTTAATTTCAAATGACTTTAATGCACATACATTCTTTTTTATATTCATAGTACTACCCCACAAGAAAATAAACAGCCACTTACTGTATGTCTGTTGCTATCTCAAGGTCATGGAAAAGTGGTTGTTGTAATAGTAACATCCTATTTAAATATGTGTTTTATCTAGCATATATTACCTATAAATGGGAATTCATATTGCTATGTACTGTGCAGTACATAAATACTTAACCTTACTTTTGGACAGTGCTTAGGTTTTTCTGGGTTGTGCACCCGAACAGTGACTACATGCTTTATAGGAAGTACCTCTGTGGGATTACAGCTGATTGAAATGAAAATGTCCAATAATTCATCAGAATTAGTACAAAACACATACATACAGTACATACAACTTATATATATATATATATATATATATATATATATATATATATATATATATATATATATATATATATATATATATATATATATATATATATATATATATATATATATATATATATATACATATATATATGTATATATTTTAACGTATATATATATATATATATATATATATATATATACGTATATATATATATATATATATATATATATATATACGTATATATATATATATATATATATATATATATATATATATATATATATATATATATATATATATATATATATATATATGTATATATATATATATATATATGTATATATATATATATATATATATATATGTATATATATATATATGTATATATATATATATATATATATATATATGTATATATATATATATATATATATATATATATATATGTATATATATATATATATGTATATATATATATATATATATATATATATATATGTATATATATATATGTATATATATATATATATATATATATATATATATATATATATGTATATATATATATATATATATATATATATATATATATATATATATATATATATATATATGTATATGTATATATATATATATATATATATATATATATATATATGGGACGGCGTGGCGAAGTTGGTAGAGTGGCCGTGCCAGCAATCGGAGGGTTGCTGGTTACTGGGGTTCAATCCCCACCTTCTACCATCCTAGTCACGTCCGTTGTGTCCTTGGGCAAGACACTTTACCCTTTGCCTCTGATGGCTGCTGGTTAGCGCCTTGCATGGCAGCTCCCGCCATCAGTGTGTGAATGTGTTTGTGAATGGGTGAATGTGGAAATACTGTCAAAGCGCTTTGAGTACCTTGAAGGTAGAAAAGCGCTATACAAGTATAACCCATTTAAATGATAAATGATAAATATTTATCATTTATATATATATATATATTAGAGATGCATGGATAGGCAATTATTTCATCCGCAACCGCATCACAAAAGTCGTCATCCAACCACCATCCACCCGAACCAACATTTTATCAAAACCACACCCGTCCGCCACCCGCCCGTTGTTATATATCTAATATAGACGATGCAAGGCATTAGTGAGGTTAGAAAGCTTTTGCCTGTTAAAGAAAGGAGACTGATCCAATGCAGCAGAGACATTCAATGTGTGCCACGCATTAATGTCTCTTGGCCACGCATTAGTGGCTAAGAGATATTAATGCGTGATAATATTATTTATCATTATTATAATATTATTGTCATTTCCATTAAGAAAGTGTTGACTATTGTTGCCAATGCCCTCAGATCAGGAGTGCGTTCCTCACACTTTGTGTGCGCAGTTGCAGCAAGCAGAAAGATGCTTTTAAGAAGTTAAAAAAATGTTTTAGAAAGACTAGGCCTATATTTTCGTTAGGTAAAAAAAATGTTCTGAATTCATTTCAATGAATATTAACGTGTTAACGTTATAATGTTCAAATAGGGACGAGGGCGGGGTGCACAGTGAAACAGTGAACAATTTTGCGACAAAGATGAACCTTTATTGATTGATCTGCAGCCATGACAAAATATCAGACAATCTCCATTGTCAACGACAGGCAGGAAAATAAAGATAAACGCATAGCCTATGTTGTAGGCATTGGCATAGGCTCATACGTTTTTAAATTGAAATAAAAAATCCATCTTTTTCTTTTTTTCTTCTTCTGTTGTGTTGTGTTGTGTTGTGCTGCAGTGCCTGATGAATAATTGACTGTTTCAAAGAGTGCTACTCGTTTTTCGTATGTGGGTAACAACATTTAACTATGTATATATATTTCCGAATTTGGTTCAACCGCCACTCGCCCGAATCTATTTAAAGGCCTACTGAAACCCACTACTACCAACCACGCAGTCTGATAGTTTATATATCAATGATGAAATCTTAACATTGCAACACATGCCAATACGGCCGGGTTAACTTATAAAGTGCAATTTTAAATTTCCCGGGGAACTTCCGGTTCAAAACGCCTTTGAGGATGACGTATGCGCGTGACATAGCCAGTAGAACACAGGTATGGCTTCCCCATTGAAGCCAATACAAAATAGCTGTTTTATCTCATTATTCCACAGTATTCTGGACATCTGTGTTGGTGAATCTGTTGCAATTTGTTCATTGCATTATGGAGAAAGAAGCTGAGCAAGCAAAGAAGAAAGTCGGTGCGAAGCGGAGTATTTTGCGAGGGAAGTCAGCAACACAACACAGTCGGTGTTTCATTGTTTACATTCCCGAAAGATGCAGTCAAGATCGAATAACTCAGGCAACAGAGACTCTTACCAGGAGGACTTTGACTTCGTTAACAGACGCAGACGCGATACCGTGAGTACGCTTCCAAACATTTCATCGCTTGCTATAACTAGCTCGAGCTAGTAGCTAGGAGCTAGGAGCTAGCATAACAAACACCTAGGTGTTTGTTATGCGGGATTAATTTGTGGCATATTAAATATAAGCCTGGTTGTGTTGTGGCTAATAGAGTATATATATGTCTTGTGTTTATTTACTGTTGTAGTCATTCCCAGCTGAATATCAGGTCCCACCCGCGCGCTTCCAAACATTTGATTGCTTGCCCGTACGTGCGTGTCATGTACGTAACTTTGGTTAAATATATAAGCTTTATGAACCTTGGGTTAGGTGAACGGTTCTTTGGGCTGAGTGAGTGTGTGTGTTGTGCAGGTGTTTGAATTGTATTGGCTGGTTATATATACGGGATCCCGTCCATATTACCCGCTCGAGCTATAACTAGCTTGAGATAGTAGCTAGTAGCTAGGAGCTAGCATAACAAACACCTAGGTGTTTTTATGTGGGATTAATGTGGCATATTAAATATAAGCCTGGTTGTGTTGTGGCTAATAGAGTATATATATGTCTCGTGTTTATTTACTGTTTTAGTCATTTCCAGCTGAATATCAGGTCACCCCCGGCTCTCACGGCATCTTCCCTATCTGAATCGCTTCCACTCCCCACAAGTCCTTCACTTGCACTTTACTCATCCACAAATCTTTCTTCATCCTCGCTCAAATTACTGGGGAAATCGTCGCTTTCTCGGTCCGAATCTCTCTCACTTCATGCGGCCATCATTGTAAACAATAGGGAACTTTGCGTATATGTTCAATTGACTACGTCACGCTACTTCCGGTAGGGGCAAGCCTTTTTTTTTATCAGACACCAAAAGTTGCGATCTTTATCGTCGTTGTTCTATACTAAATCCTTTCAGCAAAAATATGGCAATATCGCGAAATGATCAAGTATGACACATAGAATAGATCTGCTATCCCCGTTTAAATAAAAAAAAATCATTTCAGTAGGCCTTTAAAATCTATTTTTTTCGTCATGTCACCCGCCCGACCCGCGGTTTATCCGCGGACTCTGCGGTTGTGTCCGCAAACCGCGCATCAGTAATATATATATATATATATACATAATGATATATATATATATATATATATATATATATATATATATATATATATATATATATATATATATATATATATATATATATATATATATATGTATATATATATATATATATATATATATATATATATATATATATATATATATATATATATATATATATATATATATATAAAGTAAAACAACTAATAAATAAAGATAATATGCAAAAAAATCTTTAGGGAACTCTTAAAGGGGAACTGCACTTTTTTTGCCTATCATTCACAATCCTTATGTAAGACAAGAACACATGTTCCTTTTTTTATGCATTCTAAATATTAAATAAATGTGTTCAATAGTCAGCTTTCAATGAAGCCTATGAAATCCGCTACATGCTGCCTATGAAGCCCTTAAAAGAACATCCAAACACTTCCATCAAGGTTTTATATACATGATGTAAGTATATACGAAATGTAGTAATGGGCACATTTATAATAACATTTAATAATTACATATTTTGATAATTTTAAGAATTTCAAAAACACATCACGTTTGCTTTTTTTTTCCAAATACATCACTGATTAACTTCATGAGAGCCAACAAACATAATAAAACATCACTTACTTTACAATGTCTGCTTTCATTCAGAAACCGACTGCTAGGATGTTCATATATTCCCGTTTACGAAAAAAAGGGGTTGAATCAAGCGTCTTTTTGCGTAATTTTTTTGCCCTTTCCGGGTCTAAATTGAGAGAAGAGAAGCTACACTTGGGACGGCGTGGCGTGGTTGGGAGCGTGGCCGTGCCAGCAACCTGAGGGTTCATGGTTCGATCCCCAGCTTCTACCAACCTAGTCACGTCCGTTGTGTCCTTGAGCAAGACACTTCACCCTTGCTTCTGATGGGTCGGGGTTAGCGCCTTGCATGGCAACTCCCGCCATCAGTTTGTGAATGTGTGTGTGGATGGGTGAATGTGGAAATAGTGTCAAAGTGCTTTGAGTACCTTGAAGGTAGAAAAGCGCTATACAAGTGTGACCCATTTACCATTTACTTCCGTATTTAGAAACCAGTTTTGTGCATTAATAACACAAAATGTGGATCATTGCAATCACAGTTTGATGGTCAAAGATGTTTGGTAATATAATCTCTGGTATTTCTACCTGAATAAATGCTTCTGATATTCTGTACATTACATGTTGTGTAAGTTAATGATATTCATATCGCTGCATGACAATGTCTTAACTTTCTCTATTTATTAATAAAGTATAATATTCAGCCTGCTGTACTATCAACCAGAAAATGTTATTAAAGAATATACACACTATTTCCGCCTGCCAATAAATATCCTTCCCTATATTCCTCAACTAATTTACTAGCATTTATTTCGGTACAAATATCACAGATGACATTACGAAACACATTTGACAATCACAGCATGACCACATTTGTCATTTAGGGTAGTGTCGTTTGATCCAATATGATGCATAGTGGGGTTTTTTTTTAAAGCTGGAAGTGTGTGATTGGTTTGAGAAGTGGTGTCTTGACATGTTTTGATGACAAACAGATAAAAAAGTTGCGTTCCGCTTCCTGCCTACCGTCTTTGCTTTCTGCTGAGCATTTATGCCATGTTACTAAACCAGTTACAGTAACAATCAATATTTTATGTTATCACTGCACTAAACTGTAATCTAAACACGGAAGTTTCAGTAATGTACAATTTTCTTTGTCCATTTTTGCTTGCTATTTTCCCCCCGCTTGCCACTCAACAGTTACTGAACTCATCTACATTTTCCCACCCTACTGAATGGACTGAGGGTCATACAGGACACGTGTATGTTAATCGCGCGTTTAAAAAAAATACTGCCGTTAAGGGTAATCATAGTTAACACGCTACTATTGCGTTAACTTTGACAGCTCTATTAATAACACATGACTAATAAAGGTACCTTAGTGGCCACCACACAAGCACAATTTGACAATCCTTAATTTGCATAATTGTTTTACATTAAGTTTGTTAAAAATATGCTAAATATTATCTCTATGATACATATATTGTACATGTAAGTGTCATTGACAATTGGAGGGTGCCCAGTAGGATACAATTTGGTTGTCTACAACCAATCGTTTGTAATTAACCGCGGTCCAATACATTGTGGGACTTATTCGACTCCAGCTTATCTATTTGTATTTTCTCGTGCCAAAAAGGGTCTAGTTGTTTTTCACAGCACTTCAAGTTTCAAGGATACAAGGATGGACCTGACAGTGTGAAATTAACTGTGTAGCCAATCAAGTACAACACTCCAAAAGACAAGAAAACCAGACAAGGACACTTTTTACATAAAGTAGAAACATGAAGCTAATTCTCCACGAAGGTGTTCATTAAATAAATAACATGTCAGGATGCTGGAACGCAGCTTTGGCGGCGTGAACCCAAGATGCAGCAGACGACAGGCAGACGGTGAGTAAAATTATATGATTTGATAAATAAAGGAAACAGACTCTTGTCTCGTAGGGAAAAAAGAGCAAAGGAAGTCAAATGCTAAAATAAATGCATAAGTTACGGAACTTAAACAGCGCCGGAATAAATAGATGCCTGATTAACAACCAGGCTCAGGTGTGCCCCGGTTGCCAATTAGGTAGCAGGTGTGGACATCTGTGCACATAAAGAGGAAGTGAAATAACAAATTAAAAGCACGGGACACAAACTAAAAAAGCACACACAGGGAAAAAGTAGACATAAGTCCAAAACAGTCACTAGGGCGTAACAAAACACCTGGTAGAAGTACCGAAAGCCAAGGGAGAGGGTTGTTATTGGAATAGCCCAGAGATTTGCAGACTTGTTAAGACATTTAAAGCTGGTGCACACTTCCTTTCTCCATGTCTTGCAACACAGGGTGTTATAATGATCTCTTGACTCAGAGTTAATTACTATAGGGAAAGAATGCAGAATGGCACAAAAGCTGTGATCATAGCAGAGGCCGTAATCTTTCTTTCTGTGCGGTATAGACAAAATATATATCCCGATATAAGTCACTGAATTTTTTTTAATCTAAAATGGACAACACAATAAAAAAACAATAAGATATATCGTTAGTGCCAGCTAGGGATGTCACTGTATGAACATTTCTTCTCATGGTTATTTTGACCAAATTTATCACGGTTATCATTATTATCGCGGTATATTTAAATGTACTCATAATTTTTATACTGAAATGTTTTAACAAAGTTTTATTGAAACGAACACAAACAACACGTTCAAAATGATTTCCTTTGAAGAAGAACATTACTGTACATAAGTACTGTGTACTTGTACCTCAAGTTAAAATTTAATGTGCACATGACAACAACACAAGCATTATAAACGAAGTAATATGGCAGAAACAAAATAACATAATGAAGTAAAAATAAATGTGAAAATTGTGCAAGATAGCATTTTATCGACATGAGAGATAAACAAATTTAAAAACATTAGGAATTTTGCAAGATGGCACCTGATTTCCAAAGGACGTAACTGCACTTTTTGTCCATTTAAATAAAAACAGTGTTCATATATGAGGTCTAGTCTTTTACACAGAGCTGCACGATTATGGCCAAATTAATAATTGAGATTATTTTTTTTATCCATTGTTAAAACACAATTATTAATCAGGTTTATTCATCATGTTAGGTAAAAAACAGTGTTGGTTTGGTGTGTGAATGTAATGTCTAATAAGGTTATAAACGTTATCCATAAATTAAAAGGCAAATATTTGCCTTTATGTTCATTAATAGTATTAACTTGTCAGCCTTTTCACATTACATGATGCCTTTATCGTTATGTTTATATTTTAATACATAGAAGTATTGTTTTAAGTTATGCACATTTACATGTACATGCTGTATCGGGACAGATCCATTGAGAGTTTGAGCAGAAATATGTCATATAGGAATTAACTATACACCATAAAACATTAACAAAGCGCTATGTCACATGAAAGTTTACGTTCACGCCGTGATCCCTGCAAGTAACCGCGCTGCTCTACTCCATGGCAACGCGGCGAAACAAAAAACTTTCAACTCGGGTACCCTCCCGTTCTGGCGTCCAGGGGCAGTCTGGGCGGAGATCTGGTAGCAACACTGCTGCCGGTCTCCAACCAAGAATACTGCAACTGAACGTTGAAGGGCTCACAGATGCCAAAACATCCGTCATCGAGCACATGGCCCACACCACCCAAGCCATGGTCATCCTCCTTCAGGAAACCCACCGCCCAACAGCGGACAAGCTAGCGATCACCAACTTCACGCTAGCTGGGTCAATCCTGAGCAAGAAGCATGGCCTTGCCACGTTTGTCCACAACGATCTGAGCTGGACCCTCGCCGATCGATCACCGGACAACTCCGAGATCGAGTGGCTGCGAGTGGACGTTGGCGACATCAAAATTGTCAACGTCTACAAACCACCACCCTCACAACTCACGCCAGTGTCACTGCCAGTGCTTGAACCACCGTGTGTATATGCTGGTGATTTCAACTGCCGGCATACACGGTGGGGATACAGTACCACCTCACCGAGCGGGGAAACTCTTTCTGACTGGGCAGAGCGCAACTCGCTCAACCTTCTCTACAACCCGAAGGGCCCAGCCAGCTTTCACTCCGCTCGGCATAACACTGACACGAACCCTGACCTGGCTTTCGTGAGTGTCGGTGTGGACACCCAGCTCCCCGACAGACGTGTTCTAGGAATGTTCCCCAGGTCGCAACACCGACCGTCGCTGATATCGGTGCCCGACCTCGTGACAACAGTTCCGAGCGGACCGATGAAGCGATGGAACTTCCGGAAGGCCAATTGGAAACTCTATCGCCTCCATACCAACAAGTCCACACGGTGTCTCCCACCACCAGACACATCCAACGTGGACGAGGCATACCAGGACTTCTGTAGGGCACTAATATCTGCGGCCAAAAAAGCCATCCCACGCGGCCGGCGTAAGAACTACAAACCATGCTGGGATGGCGAGTGCGAGACCCTCTACAGCGCCTTCCTCCGGGCTCCCTATGGCCCGGAGGCTAACAATTCAGCCACTGCCCTTCTTTCCACTCTTGGAAGGAAGAGGCACCAGCGCTGGAAAGAGGCAGTCCACACCATCGACTTCTCGCACACTAGCCGTATCGCGTGGAGCACTTTGAACAACTTGACTGGTAGGTCTGAGCGCGCACCCCGAACATGCCCCGTTACCGCAAATGCTATTGCAGCACAGGTTGTGAAAAACGGGGCATATACCGGGATAAATCGAGATTTTTCCCGGGCGGTGCGCCAGGAAACTGCAGACCTCTGGAGGACAACAACATCTAGCGAGTGTAACATCTCCGGTGAGTTTTCACCGGAGGAGTTCACAGCTGCCCTCCAGTATACCAAACCAGGCAAGTCTGCTGGGCCTGACAACATCTGCCCAGAACTCGTGCTCCACGCTGCCCCTGCAATGAAGTCCTGGCTGAGAGTTTTCCTGTCTTCTTGCCTGCGCCAACTCCGGATCCCCAGGATTTGGAGAAGGGCCACTGTTGTCGCTATCCCCAGGCCGAACAAGCCAAAGGATGACGTAACGAGCTACAGACCAATCTCGTTGCTCTGCGTCCCCTTTAAAGTCCTCGAGCGCCTGATTCACGCCCGTGTCGAGCCCATCATAGACCCCCACCTCCCCCGGGAGCAGGCGGGTTTTCGACGTGGGAAGTCCACGGTGGATCAGGTCGCCCTCCTTACCCAGGACATCGAGGACTGCTTTGAGGCGAAAAAGAAGGCCGGTGCCGTCTTCATAGACCTGACTGCTGCCTATGACACAGTCTGGCACCGCGGCCTCACCTGCAAACTTCTCCGCCTGCTTCCAGACAGGCACATGGTCAAAATGATCATGGAGCTTGTCTGGAACCGCAGCTTTACTCTCACCACCAGTAACGGAGATAAAAGCAGGTTGCGGCGCCTGAAAAATGGCGTCCCCCAGGGATCTGTCCTGGCTCCCCTCCTGTATAACATCTATACATACGACCTGCCTGCCACAGTCTCACGGAGGTTCGCATACGCAGACGATCTCGCGCTGCTGCACTCCGACAGGGACTGGCAGGCCTTGGAGGGAACTCTAAGCCAGGACATGGAGACTTTAGTGGCTTACCGCCATAACTGGAGATTGAAGCTCAGCGAATCCAAGACGGTGACACAAGCTTTCCACCTATACAATTGGGAAGCGGATCGTGAGATCAGGTTCGAGGTGCGGAAGCCGGATGGGGCTTCCCTTACCCTATGCCGGCCTCGTCCTACACCTGAAGACCCTCGTCCTGACCCTAAATACCTTGGGGTCACCCTGGACAGGTCGCTCACTTTCCGTAAACACCTCTTGGCAACACGCAAGAAACTCAACACCCGCGTCTCACTGCTGAGACGGTTGGTCGGGTCCGGTTGGGGTGCCGGGGCAAGAACTCTGCGAACAGCAGCACTTGCCCTGGTCTACTCAACTGCTGAGTACTGCGCACCTGTCTGGGCGCGCAGTGCTCACTCTAAACAACTTGATGTCCCGATCAACGAAGCCTTGCGTGTTATCACTGGATGCCTGCGCCCCACCCCTGTGGAGCTACTGCCCATCTTAGCAGGCATCCAACCCGCTGAGCTTCGTCGCCAAGGTGCTGTAGCAACTCTGGCGGGCCGGGCAAACATGGATGAGAACCACCTGCTCCATGAAAGGCTCACACTCTCCTCAGAGCCAACGCCCCGCCTCCCCTCCAGAGACCCACTGGTACCAGCCGCCCTGAAGCTCCTGCAGCAATGCAGTGACAACAACATCAGGGCGGCTCACTGGGCGAATCACAAATGGAGCACGGACCTGGAGCATACCATCTCCTCCAGACTCCGTGACTTCATACCTGACACCGGCTCAATACCAGGCCTCTCACTACCACGAGTGGCCTGGGTGAGGCTTAACCGCCTCCGAACTGGTGTCGGTCGCTTTCGCTCAAACATGTTCCAGTGGGGCTTAGCACCTAACGCGACGTGTGAGTGTGGCGCGGAGGAGCAGACTGCCGACCACGTGATCCTGCGTTGCCCGATTTATCGTGCTCCTAATGGTTTGCGTGGCCTGGCGGACCTGGATGACTGCTCGGTGACCTGGCTCACTTCTGTGTGTCCTGACATATGAACGGGAGGGCCCCCCGGGCCTGGGGTGGTGAAAGGCATAGACCCTCGGCCTCAGGTCCGGGTGCCGGAAAACAGCTGCCCATACGATGAAGAAGAAAGTAACTTTGTGAAATGAACAAATCCACAACATGTAAAAACATGGTGTATATTTTTTGATATCAATATAAAACACAAAGCAGTTTGGCTAATGAAGAGCAAACCTAATAAACAAACTTTGTTCTACTCCAACAACACAGTGTGTTTCAGTGCAACAGTTTAACCAACAAAAATAAACACGAGTGATACCTCTCACATCTAATACACTATCTTCACAGCCTGCGTTCAATTCGAAGAGATAACTAAACATTTTAGCTCGTATTTATGTTATCGAAACACTGAAAACGTTAGCAGCTAATTTAAAGGACGAGTGACCATCCCAGTAAACAAATGAGAATAAATTATAAACAAGTTGTTGCAACGTTCCCTACACATCGCATGCTGCATGTTTCCTCACCTCCTTAACTATCAGTCACAACAGGACGTTGTGTTAAGAAAATGAAAGCAACCTCTACTCCACGGTATTTTTAGCATAGGACAAATGCATCTGTCAACACCTATAGTCATCTAGTAGCAGCAGCAGTGCGCTCTTGAACGCAAGCTGAGACTCCATGGAAATGAAGCGAGGGAAAAGGAAGTTAAACGAAGCGCTTGGTTCCGTTTAGTCTGAGAGGAACTCTACGAAGCAACGTCTGTGTAGTTGCTTTCCGGCATGTTTCAAGCCAAACAACGTTAGTGCGCATGCGCCAGCGCAGCTATGAATCCGTTTCCAGGAAGTAAGCGGTGTTGCCTAAAATGCAATAATAAATTATGTTTTTTTCAGTAAATAAAAATGTAAACGTTATTAGTAACCGTCTGAAATTTTACCACGGTTTATCATCATACTGTTTACATTACATTCCTAGTGCCAGCCTTTCTTTTGGACTGCGAATGCAAGGGCCATGTCCACATACATGCATTTAGAGATGACATCTGTAATTTCTTGTTGTCTGTGAGATGACTTGTCATAGACGATGACTTAGGACAACAGCCTCTCTCAGGCTCTTTTGGTGTGTTTTGTTCTTTTTATCGCATCGTGGTTTTGATGTAACATTAGTACTTTGTCACATTGCCACAACACTATCTCTGTACTTTTCTTCATGCCGTGTAATAAAGTGATAAAATAAGAATAGTCGTGTTTGGGTCGCTAGCAACCTCTTGCCAGATTACCGATGTTTGGTTGATATCTGACTTTTTAAAGCCAAACAAAAGAGTTCCCCTAATCCCTCTTTTTGGAACCAATTTCTCATCGGGTTTTGTTGGTTTAGCTTCTATTGTGCTCCATCTCTGCAATTTGTTAACATCTATACTCCCATCGACTCTTGTCGTGAAAGTATTTCAAATGACGTTAAAATGGACATTAATGCAGTTACTTTAGCTGAAGCGTAGGCATAAAAATTAGGATAAACAATACAGAATTAAATTGTACATTTTTATGTCACACTACGATACAGTATATTACGTAATATTGCACAGCACCTGTAAAGACACAGTCATTATTTATTTATTTATTAACTGTCATTCTGTTGTATGATTTGAAAAATAACATTTTAGGTTGCATTGAAACAAGGACAAAAAACATGGAATAACCCACTCATGAGTTCAAGGTTTAGACAAATGGTGATATACACATTACTTCCCATTCAAATAACCACCGAAATGCAACACTTCCAAGGGAACAGTCTGTTAAAATTTACAGGGACTTTTACATGCCAGAAGGAACGTACATGCTTGAAGGAAAGGTCTGAACTATGTTTGAGGGAGGTTGAGGTTAAAAACTTTGGGATTTAATCGAAGGATGCGGCTGAACAAAAATTATAAAATATGCATAACCTCCCCCAAAAAGAAAGCAGTAGTGAAGAAAGAGGAACAGAGGGTGAATAATCCAGGATTAGCTGGATTTCTACAAGAAGCAACATGTGATCTTTTCCCAGCCAACCAGAGCAACACAAGACATCGGGAAGAGGGCACATGGGCTTTTAACGGCAGCTTACAAATAGAGCATCCCTCCATGTGGTGATTGTCACTATTTATATTCACTAGAATTGTGACAGCACATGTGGTACTGTGTAAAAGTTGCAGGGCATCAGACTTCTTGTTTCAAGCAATGTTTGTATGTTAGCAGGCGTATACTTTCTGCTTCATTGAAAAACAGGGATGAAGAGACCGGTAATGCATTTTAATTCTGGAACGTCCACTGATCCTATAGTGCCTCAAACTGCACAAATACATTTCTGTATGTGCACCTTTATCCAGACTAATAGGTTATTTTTGACAATATAACAAAGTTTAATTGAAATCACTCATATATTTATGTGTGTGGTTACTGTATCAGCGCAATTATTTGTTGTTTTACTGTGTCTCTCAAATGTCTCTTACAGTCCTATTTGTTTCTATGTAATGATAAGGTTTATGCATATGTTCTCTTAAATCATATAAACCCGGCTTAACACTAAAATGGTCTGGTGTAAGCAACTCCTTAGAATCATAGTTAAACATAACTTCCAGCTACAGCACTGTATGCATTGTAATTTTTACTTGTATTAGGTGTGGGCAATACTGTGATTTTTGGTGTCGATCCAATACCAAGTAAATACAGGCCTAATATTGCCGATACTGATACTGATACTTTGACTTGAAATGTCATCTTAGGCCTCCGTCGATCAAGGTTGAACATGGGTGTACGTCCTGGTTGTCCTGTCCGCGGTTGTTGCAGCGTTGCTTATGTCTGCAATCTCTGTTGCAAATGTTGCGTTTAAATGTGGCCTCTGGTCTATTGGAGTTGCTCTGCTCCTTTCTGTGGGCCCTTTTTTCTGCTTCTGCGTTCTTCAGCTTCTCTTTCTCTGACTTGAGGTGTTGATTCAGGATGCTTCTCCAACTTTTGCGGTCAGCTGCAAGGTCCTCCCAGGATTCAGTACTGATGTCAAGTGATTTAATGTCCCTCTTGCAGACATCTGTACAGCGCAGCTGTGGATGGCATCTGGTTCGCCTCCCAGATGTTAGCTCTCCATAGAGAATGTCTTTCGGAATTTGGCCATCGTCCATGTGATAGACGTGACCCATCCAACGCAACCTGCACTGTCTGAGCAGAGTTACTATGCATAGAAGGTTTACTTGGTTGGGACAGAACCTCGATGTTCGACACTGTCTCCCGAAGATACAGTATGCCCAGGATACGGTGGCTACATCTCGGATGGACAGAGTTTAGTCTTATTTCCTGTCGAACATAAGTGGTCCATGTCTTGCTGTTGTACAGGAGGGTGCTGACAACACATGCATTATATACTGCCATCTTGGTCTTCAATGTCAGTTTGGGGTTGGTAGAACTGTTTCCCCAATCCTCTTGTTGATCTCAATTTCTAAGTGATGGTGGAGCCAAGATGTGTGAACTAGTGCACAAAGTCAAGCTCATAGTCATCAATGGTGATGGTTGGCTGCTCCATTGTATCCTGCTCCAGGATATTGACATTCTTTAGACGGATAGTTAGACCAAAGACCTTGCAGGCCTTAGAGAAATGATCAATGAGTGTGTGAGTTGTCACTGCTGCATCATCAGCAAATAGCATGTCTCTGATCAAAGCTCCACCGACTTTTGTCTTGGCTAGCGGCTAAAATGAAAAAGTCTGCTATCTGATCTGGTCCGCAGACTAGATTTTGATGCAGTGCCGAAGGCATGTTTTGAGAGCAGGGCAAAACACATTTCAGAGAACGTAGGGGCAAAAACACAGCCATGTCTGAAACCACTGCGGATATCAAAGGGCCTGGTGGAGCTGCCGTTAAACTGCACTGTCCTCTTCTGTTGCTCTCTGTACTTCTCCTGGAGTTGGCGAAAGGATAAGACAATGTCTATCGTTGACCGTTCAGCTTGTAAGCCGCACTGCAATTCTGATTAGACTCATTTTGCCAACGTCTGTAGTCCACTCAAGATGACCTTTGCAAAGACTTTACCAACGACGCTGAGAAGGGAGATGTTGCAGTCACCCCTCTCTCTCTGGCCTTGCTAAAGGTGAAGCTGTCAATGGCCTTACTGAGCTTATCCAAAGTTGGTACTGCATCAAGCTCTTCCATGGTCGGCAAGCACTCAACAGCATCAAGGGCTGAGAAAGACACTATGTTCTATCTGGATAGAGATCTGCATCTCTATCCATGTCTGTGTGTGTTTGTGTGTGTTTGTGTATGTGTGTTTTTTTAATTATTAAAAAAATTGTTCCACCCATCTCTCCAAGTACTGGCCTTTATCTGTGATAACTTCTTCGGTAGAAGATTTGTGTTTTGATCAGAGCAGATCCTAATGCTTTTTTGATGCCATCATACATTCCCCTAATTTTCCAGTTGGTCTGAATGTTTTCATTGATATCTGAAATGTTATACTCATTGAATAATTTTGTGAATCTGCCTTTACTTGGTTGATTATGACTACGACAACACTTTTATTCAAATAAAAACATTTACGAAATGCAACAATACACAACAATGTATTAGTATAACATGTATTAAAATAATTCCCTTATTACGTTCAATTACACACAATTATTTAAGAAAAAACATACTAGTCCAAAATAACAAAAAATGCATCGATTTAACAAAAATTTAAATATAAAAATTTGCAACAAAACAACAAATAACTTCTATTTCCGGCAGATGTTTGTGAAAAATAAAGTCAGTAGAGAGAGTAGAGAGAAAGAGAGGTGTTGTTTGCACTGACAGACGAGGAGAGATGCTACTTTCGCATTCATATTGAAGAAAAAAAGTTATTTGCTGGATGGAAAGACGAGAAACTGCAACCAAAGTATCGATCTCATCACACTAGTATCAATCCTAAAACATTATAGTATCAATATTTAGATCAATACGCCCACCCCTAACTTGGATGGTTTTAGCAGCAGGCCAGAATAAAAAAGGTGTGTGTGTGTGGTATACGATCGATTTGTGGACAGTTTGCCAAGTTCTCCTAGCTTGACAGTAGGGTTAAGTGGGTGAGAGGAAATTACTTTACCTTTTTTTTTTTTCAACATACTGTATGATTTCTGTAATCGCAATGGAAGCAATGGAATTTGTCTTTGCCAAATGAGGGCTCCACTCGATTGTGTGTCTCAAACAGAATCAAACATCACTAATTTATTCCTACAAACCCATCCATCCATCCATTTTCTTACTGTTTGTCCCCTACAAACACATGTGATAATTTAGTTGGGTAAGAATATTTTAAATGACATAAGTATTTAAAAGTGAAAAAATGTGGCCAAGGCATCACAGCCTGCAGCAGATAGTATACAACTCGAGGCAGAATGGAACATACGTGCAAAGTCACACTGTAAAAATGCATAACTTTTGGCTTTGTTTATAACTTAGTTTTCTTCTTATGTGCCATTTTAAAATGTACCATACATTACATTAAAAGTGTCAGAAAAGCAATGAGTATACATGATTTGTATATCAATGTTTATAAACTCTCTTTAGTTTAGTTTTAGCTGTGAGTCAGGATGTATAACATTATAATTGTATTGATACGATACACTTATCAATATCGGTATTCATCGGTACAATATGCAAATGGTGTAAATAAAGATGTTAAAAAATTAATTATTAAAATTTTTATTGGCACAAGAGGTTAACATCATTTAACATATTTGCTTTTTAAGTCTTACACAAGTCAAATATGTTTGCAGTGCAAGGTACAATGCAGCTATGTCATCATCTTGTAAAGACCACACAGATCCTTCAGTGTGTTTCTAGTCATTACAATTAAACTCAGTTGTAAATTATATCTATATAGGAAGAGCACACACCTTTTACATAGTACGTTATATAATGTCAACTTATTTCAGATCAAATATTTCATACACTCTAAAACAATACCATCAATTTGCATATTAGGTGGGTTTGCAGTTAGTGTTTTGATGCTATACAAACGCGGTGCGAAGGAGTGACAACAGACGAGTAATAGAGACCTGTTACCGGACGCTATCTTGCTTCTGAGCAACTTTATGGCTTATCGTATTACTTAAATGTTTCACTTTTTTGAGTCGATTAATTTTGGCCTGTGGATTACTGGATCGCTAGACACTGGACTTTGAGGGTCTTTTGAGGAGGACATATTGTTGTGGTACAAGCTTTTGTGTGGTGTTGCTTCCTTATTAGTGATGATTCCAAGCCGATTATCAGATCGTAGGGCAGGGCAATATGGCAAAAAAAAAGTTTTTACATTGTTTTTAACGTGCTGATTTTATAGCATCTGTATTAAAACCAAATACATTAGAATTAGTTGAACGTTTTTATTAACATCTATCCCTCCATCCATTTTCTACCGCTAGTCCCTTTCGGGTCGCGGGGGGTGCTGGAGCCTATTTCAGCTGCATTCTAAGTTAATAAAAAAAGGACAGATAAGAAAAAGCACTATAACAATGTACCAATAAAGTTGAGTTGACATGTTTCCAAATAAAAGAAAGCACACAAAAAGATGCATCAGTTATTATTTCAACATTGGTAGCCCAACAATAGTATTAGAAGCTGTCAGGTTATCACAAAGTTACCAATGAAGATATTTGATCAGTGGTCGCATCCACAACTGGCTGCAGTAGAAGCAAGTGTTTTTCACACAGCTTTATGGCGACAAGGAGTCATCATATTTGCAAAATAAACATATCACCTGACACGTAGAAGTTATTTGGGAACTGTTCGGCTCTGGATTTTGGAGTTAGTTTGGTAGTTTAATGTGGTCATGTGTCAGCCACAGATATGGCCCCAGTAGGTTGCAGTGCTGCCGTGTATAGAGAGTTGGCCCCTGGTTAGCCCAGGTCTATCGAGGTGAGTGTTTGTCAAGTACATGAAACATGATTTCGCCTTTTCCTCTCAATGACAGCATCTCATTCACATTAAGCCAATTCCCGCATTTAGATACTGTTTTTAGTTATCATTGATTACATCCGCGATTCTAATGAGGCATAAACCTATGATTTTGTTTACTTTCATGTACTGTGTAACCGAAAGTGGGGTGGGAAAAGATCGACTCAGATTGGCTGTTCCATCATGTCTTTTTTTATGCTTTGTGACAGCGTGCGCATCTCATAATTACGACGTTCAACTGGATAAAAAAGTAAAATTAACCGTATCATTAGTCCAGATTTTTAACGGTCCTCTTGGACTGACACAATTAGGAACCTGTACCTGAAAATATCGATACTCGGTAGGTATACATCCCAAGCTGTGATGCATTCTGACATTGACTATCATTCCTAAAACTATGCAATTTAGCTTTTTTCTATAGTATGACACTTTTGTAAACTTGGAGGAATTCTAAAAATGTATTTAACAGCACCTCCAGCAACAAGCACAACAGAAGCCTGACAATGCAGTCGGAGAGCTCTCGCGGGACTTCATCTTATGTTGTTGCCTCTAGAGACCTCCAGCACAACTCAGAATGCCTAAATCTGTTCAAGCGAGAATGATTGTCTATATTGCCAAGGTTGTGTTCAATCAGAAACAACTCTTGGATCATCAGACGTAGGTGATGTCTATTAGTCACTCCAACAAGAGTTTAGCGGAGATGACTAAAATGAAGCAAGCTGAATTATTGGCTTTAAAGGCGTTGCTTTCCACTGTGACCAATTTGAAAGTCCTAATGCATATTCGCACTGGAGTGACTACAGCGCATTAGACAAGATCAATGGTATTTTTATACAATAGGAGGTTGGCCAAAGCAGTTCCATCCATCAATTTTCTACCGCTTGTCCCTTTTGGGGTCGCGGGGGGTGCTGGAGCCTATCTCAGCTGCATTCGGGCGGAAGGCGGGGTACACCCTGGACATATCGCCACCTCATCGTAGGGCCAACACAGATAGACAGACAACATTCACATTCACACACTAGGGCCAATTTAGTGTTGCCAATCAACCTATCCCCAGGTGCATGTTTTTGGCGGTGGGAGGAAGCCAGAGTACTTGGAGGGAACCCACGCAGTCACAGGGAGAACATGCAAACTCCACACAGAAAGATCCCGAGCCCGGGATTGAACTCAGGACTACTCAGGACCTTCGTATTGTGAGGCACATACATTAACCCCTGTTCCACCGTGCTGCCCTCAGTTAAGAAACATTTGTATTTAAAATTCCAGTCTAAAATTCCGGCTTGGAACTCTGAAATTCCGACTTCCCATTGCAACGCAGGTAGTTTGGCACTCCCTTGTTCCACCGTGCTGCCCAAAACAGTTAAATCATTTGCACTTTTTAAATTCACCATTACGATGCCTCCCCTTTGCTTTGTAAATGTGGCTTTATATTGAAGGAATTCCAGAAGACAAGCGTTAGAGAGCGTTAAAAGGTATTGTGCCTGAAAAAGAAAAAGTATTATTTCGCTTGATTGTGCAACAAAGTCACTCAACTCAAACTCAATTAAAAAACAAAATATGGGGTTTGTATTTTTATCCTAAAAAAATTATTCTTTCTGAAAGAATGCAAAAATATCCGATGGACTAACAAGCAATTTTTGGTCAGCGGTAATACAAAGTGAGTGATGGTCTTCAGATGGCTTTGCCTGCCATGTTGGCATTGCTCTATTATGCTATTTTGTACTAGCTGCATTATAGTCCCCAATTTCCTTATTTCTGTAAAATATGACTTTTTACCATCAGCACTTGCTCAGGTTTAAACAAGTAGGTATACTCAATTAATATATTATCTATTCCACCTAGCTGTATAGTTCACCATCAACACCTGGCATATTTTTATGTTTATGATTTAATTTAATCTACCCATTAGGTAGAGTACCTGCAGTCCTCTTCTAGTCCATCTAATTTTGACTCCACACAGTATGTTTAGAATTGTGGGGAGCTGGAGACAATACCTGCTAACATTGAGAGAACCCCCATTGATCGCCAGGTATTTGGCAGTCTAATTGTATGCTTTCAGAATTTTTATGAGATGCACTGTAACTGTTTGTGAGCATGCACTTGTCGGCTGTCACTTCACAATGTAGTTAGTCTGTTATGAAAGTCAACTGATATTGCTGAGTGTACTTGTTAAACATTCTACAAAACCCACAACCAGTGAAGTTGGCAAGTTGTGTAAATAGTAAATAAAAACAGAATACAATGATTTGCAAATCCTTTTCAACCTGTATTCAATTGAATAGACTACAAAGACAAGATACTCGAACTGGAAAACTTTATTTTTTTCAAATATTAGCTCATTTGGAATTTGATGCCTGCAACATGTTTCAAAAAAGCTGGCACAAGTGGCAAAAAAGACTGAGAAAGTTGAGGAATGCTCATCAAACACTTATTTGGAACATCCCACAGGTGAACAGGCTAATTGGGAACAGGTAGGTGCCATGATTGGGTATAAAATCAGCTTCCATGAAATGCAGTCATTCACAAACAAGGATGGTATGGGGGTGTATTAGTGCCCAAGGCATGGGTAACTCACACATCTGTGAAGGTGTGACAGTTTGATCCCCCCACTGTCACTGTTTGCCCTTCAACTTCCTCTGAAACGGTGCACATTAATTAGGAAGCACACCATGGACAAACAACAAACATTCAATCTTTGTAGTCAGTAAAAAGCATGCATTCAAACAAATTATAACCTCTCACTCACCATTGCTCTGAACCGGTGGCTAAAAGAGTCAGGGTGTGGCTGAGGTTGTTATATAGGTGAACACACCTACCCTCACTGATTAGGCCCAATTTGGGCCGAACCATGGTTCTCAAAAGCTGGGTGTTACGGAAGGACACTGGACATTTAAAAGTTATGTTATTCAAGCCTGAATACACTGTATACAAAAATGACTGATCTACAAATTCAAAAGTACTATGTGAATACTTTTAGACGTGTGATGGTTATTTATGGTGTATTTTACAAAAGAACAGCATTCTTAATCCCCCGTCAAATTGGTCCCAGCTAGTGGGAGGGGCTGCGGGCTATTTAAATTGAAAAATGCAATTCTTCTGACAGTCTGCTGTCTGTCACTGCCGGATGAGGTTCTCTATCCTGAGCAAGAGCTCAGGTCTCCATGCATCAAACATCTACTGAGGTGATTATTTTGAAGATGAGATTATGTTGTGTTGTAACCGGTTAAATTAGTTTTGTTGATTGCTAAATGATTTGCTAAATCTGTTTTGATTATTTAATTCTTCACTTTGACATATTTGATTAATAACCTTTGATTGGGAATACATGTATTTTGTTATAATGGCTGATTTACCTTTTGATTATTTGATCAAGTTTGAATATGCTTATTTTGATCAATTATTTAGGCCTATAGTTGATTTAACGCATGCGACTTTGAAATTTATTTAGAATATAAATGTATTATATATATATATATATATATATATACATATATATATATATATATATATATATATATATATATATATATATATATATATATATATATATATATATATATATATATATATATATACACTACCGTTCAAAAGTTTGGGGTCACATTGAAATGTCCTTATTTTTGAAGGAAAAGCACTGTACTTTTCAATGAAGATAACTTTAAACTAGTCTTAACTTTAAAGAAATACACTCTATACATTGCTAATGTGGTAAATGACTATTCTAGCTGCAAATGTCTGGTTTTTGGTGCAATATCTACATAGGTGTATAGAGGCCCATTTCCAGCAACTATCACTCCAGTGTTCTAATGGTACAATGTGTTTGTTCATTGGCTCAGAAGGCTAATTGATGATTAGAAAACCCTTGTGCAATCATGTTCACACATCTGAAAACTGTTTAGCTCGTTACAGAAGCTACAAAACTGACCTTCCTTTGAGCAGATTGAGTTTCTGGAGCATCACATTTGTGGGGTCAATTAAACGCTCAAAATGGCCAGAAAAAGAGAACTTTCATCTGAAACTCGACAGTCTATTCTTGTTCTTAGAAATGAAGGCTATTCCACAAAATTGTTTGGGTGACCCCAAACTTTTGAAAGGTAGTGTATATATATATATATATGTATATGTATATGTATATATATGTATATATGTATATGTACACTACCGTTCAAAAGTTTGGGGTCACATTAAAATGTCCTTATTTTTCAATGAAGATAACTTTAAACTAGTCTTAACTTTAAAGAAATACACTCTATACATTGCTAATGTGGTAAATGACTATTCTAGCTGCAAATGTCTGGATTTTGGTGCAATATCTACATAGGTGTATAGAGGCCCATTTCTATCACTCCAGTGTTCTAATGGTACAATGTGTTTGCTCATTGGCTCAGAAGGCTAATTGATGATTAGAAAACCCTTGTGCAATCATGTTCACACATCTGAAAACTGTTTAGCTCGTTACAGAAGCTACAAAACTGACCTTCCTTTGAGCAGATTGAGTTTCTGGAGCATCACATTTGTGGGGTCAATTAAACACTCAAAAAGGCCAGAAAAAGAGAACTTTCATCTGAAACTCGACAGTCTATTCTTGTTCTTAGAAATGAAGGCTATTCCACAAAATTGTTTGGGTGACCCCAAACTTTTGAACGGTAGTGTATATATATATATGTATATAATATACTAATATTACCTCTATGTATTACTATTGCAGATTTTGGGTGCTTTGTTTCCTCTTGTTGTTGTTCACCTTTTGACACTTTGGGATTTAAATAAATGTTTGTAAACTGTTTACAACTGCGTGCCTTGCCAGCCTTGTTTTGAAAGTCTGATTTGCAGGGGCAGGGTGTGACAGAAGGCACCATTAATGCTGAAAGGTACATACAGGTTTTGGAGCAACATATGTTGCCATCCAAGAAACGTTATTATAGACGCCCCTGCTTATTTCAGCAAGACAATGCCAAGCCACGTGTTACAACAGCGTGGCTTCATAGTAAAAGATTGCGGGTACTAGACTGGCCTGCCTGTAGTCCAAACCTGTCCCCCATTAAAAATGTGTGGCGCATTGTGAAGCCTAAAATACGACAACAAAGACCCCGGGATGTTGAACAATTTTAGCTGTACATCAAGCAAGAATGGGAAAAAAATTCCACCTGAAAAGCTTCAAAAATGTGTCTCCTCAGTTCCCAAACGTAAATGGTAAATGGGTTATACTTGTATAGCGCTTTTCTACCTTCAGGGTACTCAAAGTGCTTTGAGTGTTGGTTGTTAAAAGGAAAAACCATGTAACACAGTGGTAAAATTGCCCCTTTGCCAACCTTTTTGCAATGTGTTGCTGCCATTAAATTCTAAGTTAATTATCTTCATCTTCATCTTCAACCGCTTATCCGGAATCGGGTCGCGGGGACAACAGCTCCAGCAGAGCAACATTTGCGACTTCCTCCTGGGGAATCCCGATGCGTTCCCAGGCCAGAGAGGAGATGTAATCCCCCCATCTGGTCCTTGGCCTGCCGCGGGGCCTCCTCCCAGTGGGACGTGCAACAAGGACCTCCCTAGGGAGACGCTCGTGAGGCATCCGCACGAGATGCCCGAACCACCTAAGCTGGCTCCTTTATAAATGATAAATGGGTTGTACTTGTATAGCGCTTTTCTACCTTCAAGGTACTCAAAGCGCTTTGACAGTATTTCCACATTTACCCATTCACACACACATTCACACACTGATGGCGGGAGCTGCCATGCAAGGCGCTAACCAGCAGCCATCAGAGGCAAAGGGTGAAGTGTCTTGCCCAAGGACACAACGGACGTGACTAGGAAGGTAGAAGGTGGGAATTGAACCCCAGTAACCAGCAACACTCCGATTGCTGGCACAGCCACTCTACCAACTTCGCCACGCCGTCCCTTCCAAGCGAAGGAGCAGCGGCTCTACTCCGAGTCTCTCTCGGGTGACTGAACTTCTCACCCTATCTCTAAGGGAGATGCCAGCCACCCTTCTGAGGAAACTCATTTCGGCCGCTTGTATCCGCGATCTTATTCTTTCGGTCATTACCCACACTTCATGACCATAGGTGAGAGTAGGAATGTAGATAGCTCGGTAGACCGAGAGCTTTGCCTTCTGGCTCAGCTCTCATTTCGTCACAACAGTGCGGCAGAGAGACTGCAATACTGCCCCAGCTGCTCCGATTCTCCGGCTGATTTCCTTTTCCATCTTTCCCTCACTCGTGAACAAGACCCGAGATACTTAAACTCTTCCACCTGGGACAGAGTCTTGTCCCCTACCCGGACTGTACAAACCATCGGTTTCCTGCTGAGAACCATGGCCTCAGATTTGGAGATGCTGACCCTCATTCCAGCCGCTGAACACTCGGCTGCGAACCGATCCAGTGAGAGCTGAAGGTCACGAACCGAAGGTGCCATCAGGACCACATCATTTGCAAACGCAACCTTTAGCCCCCCGAGACGTATACCCTCTCCGCCATGGCCACGACTCCGCCTAGAAATCCTGTCCATGAAAATCACAAACAGGATAGGTGACAGAGCGCAGCCCTGGCGGAGACCAACCCCCACTGGAAACGGATCCGACTTGCATCCAAGCACCCGGACACAACTCTCGCTTTGGTTGTACAGAGATTGGATGGCCCTCAGCAGGGTTTCCCTCACTCTGCACTCCCTCAGCACCTCCCACAAGATCTCCCGGGGGACGCGGTCATACGCCTTTTCCAAATCCACAAAACACATGTAGACTGGATAGGCATACTCCCAGGCCTTCTCCAGGATTCCCGCAAGCGTAAAGAGTTGGTCAGTTGTTCCACGACCAGGACGGAATCCACATTGCTCCTCTTGAATCTGAGGTTCGACTATCGGCCGGACCCTCCTTTCCAGTACCTTGGCGTAAACTTTCCCAGGGAGGCTGAGTAGTGTGATACCCCTGTAGTTAGCACACACCCTCTGGTCCCCCTTTTTGAAAAGGGGAACCACCACCCCAGTCTGCCACTCCCTTGGCACTGTCCCAGACTTCCACGCAATGTTGAAAAGGCGTATGAACCAAGACAGCCCATCAACACCCAGAGCCTTCAGCATTTCTGGACGGATCTCGTCAACCCCCGGAGCTTTGCCACTGTGGAGTTGTCTAACTACCTCAGTGACTTCACTCCGAGAGATCGACGTCGATCCCCCATCATCCTCAGGCCCTGCTCCTATCAGGGAGGGTGTGTCAGATGTATTTGGGTTCAGGAGTTCCTCAAAGTGCTCTTTCCAACGCCCTACGACTTCCTCACTTGAAGTCAGCAAAGTCCCATCCTTGCCGTACACAGCTTGGATGGTTCCCTGCTTCCCCCTCCTGAGGTGCCGTATGGTCTTCCAGAACAGCTTTGGTGCCGCCCGATAGTCCTTCTCCATGGATTCCCCGAACTGCTCCCACACCCTCTGCTTAGCCTCGTCCACAGCCACGGCCGCCGCCCTTCGGGCCCGTCGGTACCTTGCAACTGCCTCCGGATTCCCCCGGGATAACATACCCCGGTAGGACTCCTTCTTCAGTCGGACGGCTTCCCTGACCACCACTGTCCACCAGGGTGTTCGAGGGTTACCGCCCCTTGAGGCACCTAAGACCTTCTGGCCACAGCTCGCAGCTGCAGCTTTAGCAATAGAGGCTTTGAACATTGCCCATTCCTGTTCAATGTCCCCAACCTCCACAGGGATGGCAGAGAAGTCCCGCCGGAGGTGGGAGTTGAAGTCCTTCCGGACAGAGGACTCCTCCAAACGTTCCCAGTTCACCCGCACTACACGCTTGGGTTTGCCAGGTCTGTCCAGAGGTTTCCCCCGCCATCTAACCCAACTCACCACCAGATGGTGATCAGTTGACAGTTCAGCCCCTCTCTTCACCCGAGTGTCCAAAACATACGGCCTCAGATCAGCTGATACGATTACAAAATCGATCATTGATCTTTGGCTTAGGGTGCTCTGGTACCAGGTACACCTATGAGCATCCTTATGCTTGAACATGGTGTTTGTTATCGCAAGTCCGTGACTAGCACAGAAGTCCAATAACAATCCACCACTCAGGTTCAGATCAGGGAGACCGTTCCTCCCAATCACGCCAGTCCAAGTATCTCTGTCATTGCCCACGTGCGCGTTGAAGTCCCCCAGCAAGACTATGGAATCCCCTGCCGGCGCCCCATACAGGACCCCATGCAAGGTATCCAAGAAGGCCGAATACTCTGAACTCTTGTTTGGTGCGTATGCACAAACAACAGTCAGAGTTTCCCCCTCCAACCCTAAGGCGAAGGGAGGCGACCCTCTTGTCCACCGGGGTGAACTCCAACGTACAGGCACTCAGCCGGGGACTCGTGAGTATCCCCACACCCGCCTGTGCCCTCACACCCTGAGCAACTCCAGAAGTGAACAAGGTCCATCCCTTGTCCAGGAGTGTGGTTTCAGAGCCCTTGCTATGCGTAGAGGTGAGCCCCACCAGATCCAACCGGTAGCGCTCCACCTCTCGCACCAGCTCAGGCTCCTTCCCCACCAGCGTAGAGACGTTCCACGTCCCGAAAGTCAGCCTCTGCTGCCCCGAATTGGTCCGTCCGGAGCCTCCACTTTCACTGCCATCCACTTGGCAGCGCACCCGACCCCACTGGTTCCGACCGCGGGTGGTGGGCCCACGTGGCGGAGAAGATGGTGTGTCCACGTAGCTTCTTCGGGCTGTGCCCCGCCGGGCTCCGTGGCTAGCCCGGCCACCAGGCGCTCGCTGACGAGCCCTACCTCCGGGCCTAGCTCCGGAGGAGGGCCCCGGGCTTCCTCCGGGCCGGGTAACGCATCCTCTTTTAGTGTAGTTCATGGGGGTATCGTAACCCTGATGGGGGGGGGAATTCGGGTGCTACACCTTGCCCAAGGGTGACCCGGAACTATGTAAGGCAGGGGCGTTAAACTCCCTGAGGCTTAATACAAGCCCACATACCCACATTTGCAAAAAAAATAATAATACAGTTTCTCAGTTAGAACATTGACATATCTTGTCTTTGAAGTATATTCAATTGAATATAATTGAAAAGGATTTGCAAATTGTTGTATTCAGTTTTTATTTACGATGTACACAACGTGCCAACTTCATTGGTTTTGGGTTTTGTAAAAACATGTTTAGAAAACTACAGTTGTCTTGCAGAAATCCACCAGAAATTTTTGTTTTTTCATAAATAATAATGAGAGAACAACTTCAGATGCATTAAACTGTAAATGGTATTTTCTTTTCTTTCTTTCTTTAGTTTATTTCGAACATGAACACACTTACATCTTAATACATCACACAATTTCAGGTAGCTGGAGCCTATCCCAGCTGACTTTGGGTGAGAGATGAACTGCACTCTTGATTGGTTGCAGTCAATCACAAGACACAATACCACAAAAGCACAGGAGAAACGTGCCGATTCTACAGAGGTCTAAGCCAAGTTTCTAGAACCTCTGGGCAAACCACACTACCAAGTTGATGCAACTTGGGGCACCAGCACCTTGTACCCCCCGCGCAATATTCAATCCAATTACGAACATGGCCCAACCCAGCTTGGCTTCCAAGATCAGAGACGAGACAGGGGCTGACAGAGGACAATAGATCCTAGCTCTTAGCAGGGGTTATGTTCGAAAAACGTGCCCCCTTACTGCCCACCCCCAAAATGCCCTTTTTGATACTCTCAACAGGCGAGTCGCAGTCTTGTTTTCAGCTGGTCATTGGTCTTTGCCTGGTATAGCTGCAACATTCACGAACGAGTCAAGCTTTTTGAACAGCTCTTTTTTATGGAACGATGAGAACAAATTCAGTTTCGAGTCATTCTTACTTGCACATCTCAGTAATTTAGAATACGATACAAAAGGTATGTGATTTCAGGAGTAAACATCTCTTTGTAGTGATGACCAATTTGTTTGTACTTATCATTAAGGGGTGATAGTGGGTCTCACTGACAAACCAGTTGAAAACTACTGCTCTAAACCAGATATATTTCTCTGTTAACAAATACATTTGAAATTAGGTTTTACGCTTTAAGAAACAATTACAGGCATACAGAATATAGCATTAACATGCACAACATTACGCCTTGTCAAAGCATTTTCCTGTTGGAACGTTGTATTCAAGTTACTTAAACAACATATTTAAAATGCAAAGCAGGGAAAATACATCTGTGAATACCCAAAGAAGCAGATGCCGCATACAACCATTTCAAGAATATGATGCCAGACTCAAAATTGACACTGAAGTCATTATGAAATTGGTGCTTAAATAACAAGAAAAGTGTGGTTGTTGGATGCAATCCCTGTTTAATGTACTGTAATTGGGAGCATTTGCATACAAGCATCAAATAGCCTGCTCATTTTGCCCGTCTGGTTGGAACAGAGCTCTCTGCTTTTTATATTCATATTATGTGTATGTTTTCATCTGAGCATGTGCATTTTCCAACAATGCCTTTTTTTCTGTGTGGGTTACAGAATAAAGTGATGCACCTTGATGCTTTGAAGGTCAAATTGCAGGTAAGAACAACAAATATTTCCATTTAGTTTGCATTTGAAAAACAATTTTCTCCATTCAGTTTAAGGGATGTGTTTTTATTCTTTTCTACAAGCATCATGTCTTACAATACATCTTCACTGCTTGCAGTGGAAGGCTGAAAAATCTAAATTGACATGTTCTTAGAGTTTTAATAATCGTTATCAGTTAATTAGCATGTTCTCTTCTTGGTTGATTGCAGAAGAGAAAGGAATGGCCAATATTCCGCATTGTCAGCAAAAGAGGCAGGCAGACAGGCTGAATTAATCTAATGTTAGGTGAAGCAGCATTAGTTTAAGTCTGGCGTTTATTTCCCAAATAATTTTTCTCGTCACCTCTCTTATAGTCATAAGGATCTGTTAGTGCAGGAATAATTACCAAGACAATTATAAATGTTTTTTCTTTTTTTAACCTAACAGGGATTGTGTAATTTTATAAAAATGCTATGACAATTGTTGTTCAGCATGCCCATGGGCCTGATCTACTAAGATTCAAATACCATGCGCTAAACAGTGTGTGCAAACTATAAAATGATGTGTACTAGAGATGTCCGATAATGGCTTTTTTGCCGATAGCCGGTAATCCGATATTGTCCAACTCTTAATTACCGATTCCGATATCTACCGATATATACAGTCGTGGAATTAACACATTATTATGCCTAATTTTTTTTGGATGCCACGCTGGATGCATTAAACAATGTAACAAGGTTTTCCAAAATAAATAAACTCAAGTTATGGAAAAAAAATGCCAACATGGCACTGCCATTTTTTTATTGAAGTCACAAAGTGCATTATTTTTTTTAACATGCCTCGAAACAGCAGCTTGGAATTTGGGACATGCTCTCCCTGAGAGAGCATGAGGAGGTTGAGGTGGGCAGGGTTGGGGGGGGGGGGGGGGGGTGTATATTGTAGCGTCCCGGAAGACTTATTGCTGCAAGGGGTTCTGGGTATTTGTTCTGTTGTGTTTATGTTGTGTTACGGTGCGGATGTTCTCCCGAAATGTGTTGGTCATTCTGTGGCGCATATTTGTAACAGTGTTAAAGTTGTTTATACGGCCACCCTCAGTGTGACCTGTATGGCTGTTGACCAAGAATGCTTGCATTCACTTGTGTGTGTCAAAAGCCGTAGATATTATGTGATTGGGCCGGCATGCAAAGGCAGTTCCTTTAAGGTTTATTGGCACTCTGTACTTCTCCCTACGTCCGTGTACCACTCCGTACAGCAGCGTTTTAAAAAGTCATACATTTTACTTAATGAAACCGATACTGATAATGTGACGATCGGTCACTGAATTTCTGTTTGTTTCCTTGTTTTTGAATGTACTTCCTATCAGTGCTCTTATTTTGGTTTCCACTTCCTGTTTGTTCCGCTGAGCACTGTTCGTTCACTGACCTGCCATTGATTGGCAGCCGGTCCACACCTGCTGCCAATCAGCATGTCTATTTATGTTTCCACTCGAGCACTCCTCAGTGCTCGAAGATCACACTCTGTTTGGAACGTTTTTTCAAGACTGCTTCATTTTCTGTTACATGAGATTAAAACTCATCTTACCTCCTCTTCGCTCTCCTGGTTCTTGCATTTTGGGGTCACGAAAACGGCAGCCATGCGAGTTCCTAACAGGATCTTCGAGCCAGACTGTTGTGTCCTCGCGAGAACCCCTGTCAGCGATGCACAGCCAACGTTCTGAACCGCACAATTCATCGAGGACTTAAAAGCCAGGTTTGTGCGGTCCCAGCCCACAGCCGGCTCGGACCTTTTCCCTCCGCCTCGACCGCCGGTTCCGGCTCTCCGACCGGCTAGGCCACCGCCGCCTTCGCTCCTCCCGGCTCGGCTGCCGGTTCCGGATCTCCAACCGGCGCGGCCACCACCGCCATCTTCCCCGTCGCCTGCTGTGCCACTTCCTGTGCTGGCGCCTCGACCACCAGTTCCCACACCGCGTTGCATGCCGCTCGCAGCCCCGTGTCTTACGCAGGTTGCGGCGCCATGACGCCCAACACCGGCTGAACCCCCAGCCCCTGTTCTTGCTCCAAGGCGGCTTCCAGCAGCTGCACCATGGCTGCTCTTCCTGCCAGCACCCGCTCGCCCTGCCAGTCCGGCGAGGCACGTGTCGTTGTCCTTCCTCCTGGCCCCCTTCTGCCCGTCCCGGGTTTTTGAACAGGGGGACACCGACAACCCGGAACTCCTTCGCCCAGTGGTGGACGGCGTCTGGCATCCGCCTAGTGGAGGGGCGGCTACTACTGGCATCGGTGCAGCCAAGCGCACGCCGCTGTCATCCCCGCCCAATGTCTCTTCCGACGGTGCCGCCACCTTCCTCTTCTCCGGCGGACCTTCCCACGGCACCGCCACCTTCATCTTCTCTGGCGCGCCTTCGCACGGCGCGGACATCTTCCGCGTCACTGGCGGGACTCTGCACGCTGCCACCATCTTCATCGTCGGCAGCGGATCCACCAACGACGCTGTCATCGTCGACGCCAGCTGCGCGACCTCCTCCTCGTCGGCCACTAATGTGGCCGTTCCGTGGTCGCTCACCTCGCCAGTTCCAGCGGCGTTCAACGCATCGCCGCCACCTGACTCTCCCTCGCTGGTTGCGGGGACACTTGGCCTGACGACCCTCCGCTAAGTCCTCCCTCCGCCCTCCCTTAACTTTTGGACTTTTTTTCCGTTCTTGTTTCAGGGAACATCTGGAATCTGTTCCTTGAGGGGGGGGGGGGGGATCCTGTGACAATCGTTCACTTCATTTCTGTTTGTTTCCTTGTTTTTGAATGTACTTCCTATCAGTGCTCTTTTTTTGGTTTCCACTTCCTGTTTGTTCCGCTGAGCACTGTTCGTTCACTGACCTGCCGTTGATTGACAGCCGGTCCACACCTGCTGCCAATCAGCATGTCTATTTATGTTTCCACTCGAGCACTCTTCAGTGCTCGAAGATCACACTCTATGTTTGGAACGTTTATGCAAGACTGCTTCATTTTCTGTTACATGAGATTAAAACTCCTCTTACCTCTTCGCTCTCCTGGTTCTTGCATCTTCGGGTCACAAAAACGGCAGCAATGCAAGTTCCTAACAGATAATTTCAGATATTACATTTTGAAGCATTTATCGGCCGATAATATCGGCAGTCCGATATTATCGGACATCTCTAATGTGTACTATTGGTGGGCCTGTTGCATGTGATCTGAGACTGTGTGTACAATTGATAAACGGTGCAAAAGGGGTGCAGACTGGCTCATTAAAATTTGGCTTTTGCATGCATTATGTGCCTACGAAAATATTAATTTACTGCACATTCATGTAATCATGCAATGTTGAACAAGCAGCACACATCTATAATGTGTAACACCTTTTCTGCAATATAGAAATGCAATCTAGACAACAAACTATTTTTAGCACAATGACAGCGCAATGTGCAGAGAGGCGGTGGACCATCACGCAGCGTATCCATGTGTCTGGAATGATCCAAACGCAAGAAAATGCAAATTGCAAGATGTCATTCATATAGGAGATTTAATATAATATATTTCCTAACGCCAGTGAAAAGAAAAAAAAAAAATGTCAGCAGACACCAAAATGCATGAATTGAATTGTTTAACTCAACCTCTTAAGTCATCCATCATCGTTCCATCCATCCATCAATGCATGTTATACAGCTTGTCCAACAGCTACAAAATCATAAAATGATATTGCTGGACAGAGGATATGTCTAATATTTTTTATTTATGACTGTGAAAATATGTTGACACACACGCGTAGGACAAAGGATTCCCTGCGCATCGTCTGTTTTTGCTGTGTGATCTCCTCCTTTCTCACAGCCGTGTGCGTAACAGTGTCAGCTTTCACTTACTTTTCAGACCTACTAAATATAGACTCAAAATAGAGCTAGCACGTAATTTTCAGCCTTGATAAATCACACTGCACATGCTGAATAATTATATTTGTATCTTCTCCTACCAGTATTGTGGGCATTCTGATGATCAGTAGGTATATATTCGGCATATTCATGAAGACAGACACGCTAAATCAGTGGTCCCCAACCTTATTGTAGCTGGGAACCGGTCAACGCTTGAAAATTTGTCCCACGGACCGGGGGTGTGGGGGGTGGGGCGGGGTGGATATATATATTTTTTTTTTCATAAAGAAATACAATCATGTGTGCTTGCAGACTGTATTAATCTATATTGATATATTATGTATATATTGTGTTTTATATGTTGATTTAATAAAAAAATATATATATATAGATATATATATATATTATTATTTTTTTAAATTTATTTCTTGCGCGGCCCGGTGGTTGGGGACCACTGCGCTAAATGGAGTGTGCTCCTTATTTTGCTCACTAAAGAGACACAATCCTCTGCTCGTGACCTTGGTAGATCAACTTTGCATGTGCTATCAAGTTTGCATGTGTTTTAGTACACTTAAACCTATGGTAGATCAGGCCCCATGGCTTTATAGCAGCTTGGAGATTACTGAATAAAAGTACTCAGCAGTAATGCTGAAGGAGCTTGACAGTGATTGCACAGATAAATATCACTAAACTCTCACTTAGATGTATTTATCTTTACTGCCCTAACGCACACAGTTTTATTGTTGGAATGTTTATTTCTGTAATTAGATGGTTAATCAAATGTACTGTACAGTATATTTTTCTTAGGATACCTTCTTAAAGGGGAACTGCATTTTTTTGGGAATTTTGCCTTTCATTCACAATCATAATGATAGACATGACGGAAAAATGCATTCTAACTTGTAAATAAAAGACTAAATTCTGCTTACAGCGGAGCCAATGGGAGCTCCTCTATTTTGCCTATGAAATCCAATGAATAACCATTCAAAAACCGCCAACAGTACACCATTTACATTTTGTGATTTGAATAATAACAGATTATTAGTGATTTTGTTATTATTAGCGCTAACGCAGGCAAACTATTTATAGCGGCGCCATGATCACTACTGCGTGTCCCTATGTTTGCATCGAGTGGTCTGCAGCTTCCTCGCTTCCCTTCTCCCGGGAAGTTTATTGTAGATAATAAATCATGCATCTCACCTGGACAGAAGACGTCTGAGTAGGTATTCGGAAAAGTTGGTATACTTTGACAGCCATTGAAGACCCAAAACTGGCGAGGATGACACAAAAAGATGCTTGGTCACTGTGTATGCTTTAAAATAATCAAAATACATACATTTTAAATATTATAAATGTGCCCGTCACTACATTACATATATAATTACATCATGTATATACAACCTTAATGGAGGTGTTTGGATGTTTTTTTAAGGGCTTTATAGACAGAATTGCACGGCTCCCATAGGCTCCATTGTAAGCGCACTTTTGATCGCATGTATCTAATATTTAGAATGCCAAAAAATAACATCCATCGTCAAGTTTGATCATAAACTTATTGACGCTAAGGTGTTTTGTCGGGTTCAAATACAGTATGTAATGACAAAGTATCTGTCACACTGCATACAGGTGGTTCTCGGGTGTAACTGTGATGTTGAGTTTTAGTGTAAATATGAACTTACAGTACACCTAACCGATAAACGCAGAACTCATGAAGGACATACAGTAGTAATAAAAGATTAAATACAATAATCTAATGAAACAGTAAAACAAATGGAGAGCAATTCCTAACTTTTATCCCTGTGGTTATCCTACACAATGAAAAGGGTCTCACATGGGCCAGGGAGCTTCTTGGGAGGAGTAAGTCTCAATGGTGACACCATTATGTAGTTTTGTCCATTTAATAGTAGACAATCCTTGTTTGCACTACAGAATCAAAATCTATTCTATTTTTCTATTATATTTGTATTTATAATCTATTCCTATTAACCTATGATGTTTATACTTATATACTTGATTTATATTTAGTACCATTCTTGTGGTACTCACTGAGCTAAATCTGAGACCTGGGTACTAAATTTTGTGCCATCTCATGTGTCTGATCTTTGCTGGTATGACAAAGTTCCCTGAATCCTTTAAAGGGGAACTGCACTTTTTGAGGGATTTTTTCCTACCGTTCACAATCTTTATGAGAGACAAGAATGGATTTTGAGTTTGTAATGCACAACACAATGCAATAGAACATCAATCTGTACGGACTGAAAATTTTAACAATCATATTACAGTATCTGTAAAGTATGAGCCCACATGTGAAGTTTTGTTTGTACACAGCGAGCTCTGCAGCATATGTAATGTTGTTGATGTTCTCCACTTCTCTACTGAGCATTTCAATGTCTAATTTTACTTCACTTTTTACTTTCACTTTACTTTTGTTTGCCACACTGTACCCAGGATAGTCTTTTTCAAGTGTTTGGAGATTCTATGGAGGTTAAGATGATAAATCTAACAGAAAATAACCAAAATGACATTGTCAATTTAGCAATTGTGACAACTTACTTTGCTCTGCTTATATATTACCTGTGTTCATATACTACTGCCACCCACATGAAACAACTTACCTTTTCTTCTCATACGGTATTAATAATCCATAGTAGTGCTTTAATAACGACGGAATGCTGTAAAACCAGGACCACCTGTATTTTATTTATGTTCTTCTTTTGTAGATTTGGGACACCGCTGGTCAAGAACGATTCCGGAGTGTCACCCATGCATACTATCGCGATGCTCATGGTAGGACTTTTTAAAATGTTTTTATAGTTTACTTTCCCTCAAGGAAGACAGTTTGTCTTTTTACCTGGATTTTCTTCAGACTTGATGTGTCTGTTTGACCCTCTTTCCTGCTGTGGTGGTGAAAAAAAATATTTTTTTAAACTTGCATCGGATTTGATAGGCATGTGTGTGTGTGCGTGTGTGTGTCTATCTGTGTTTGTGCGTGCGTGCATGTAAGCATCAGCCCTGGGCTCTGTGATGTGGAGCTAAATTAGTATCGCACTGTTGGGGGTGAAATGTCTATCATGTTTTCCCAAGTGTGTTTTGTGACTGAGTGTGTCACTCATATCTCCAGTAACCCGAGTGAGTACAAAAAGTGTGCCTTAGGCCTACCTGAAAAAGCAGGTGGTGAAAAACTTGGACACACATGCACTCACACACACATTTACTTTAAATGTGATGGAAAACCTAAATATGTCAGTAGCTTGCAAAGTTGCACAAAACTTGTTAGTCAGCATGGTGGTTGTTGCAAATGTTGATGTATAAATAAGCACATAGTTTAGTCCTTCCAAAGTAATGTTATCAGAACTTATTTTAGAAAGCTCTAAATGTTTGCACGTGTGTGTACGTGCGTGCGTGTCAGTCCAGTTGTCCAACAGTTTGCCCACTGATCTTTAACAAGGCAACATGGGAGTCCTGAACGTCTCTTTGGAACCTTCAGTCTTCTACTGACTTTTAAATAAAAGCTCATTTGGTCTGACAAGCATTACTCCGGAAGAGGATGCAACCCAAACAGAGCTGACATGAAAAATGTCGATTCTTGTGAGATAATTGGACAATGTTTCACACCCAGAACTTGAAGTGTAAGAACCTCAGACAGTTCGAGAACTTTGCCTCATTTTGTAACTCTAGTACACTGAAGTGAGCACATGCGGGAGGATGAATCCTCCTTACCATTTCAAACAAGCGTTTACAGTAGATGACAACAATGTATTAAAACAACTGCAAAGATTTGTTATTGTGAATTTTCCATACTAATTTAGAGCCGTCTCCTGTAATGATTTTCATAGTTGAATTCTATTCGTTATATTTTGTAAAGTTTCACTAACAAAGTTCCAAAATGATCCCTCTTCAAACTGAACTGGGAAGACGACATACATTACAAACGTACACTCCAGGCCAGTGGCAAAGGACCATTTTCGTTTTTTTTGGAATTTGACCTATCATCCACAATTCCTATGTGAGACAAATATGTATTTCTCTTTTCGCTGCAATGTAAATAGTGTAAAAGTGCTAGCAAGAGGCGGCTAAGAATGCAGGTAATGTGCCTAAATATAAAGCCCTCAAACAACCTGTAACAAGCACATTCTTGATGACATGTAATAGCTACAGTATCTTGGTCATTTTAAGCATTACTAACACTTCTTTTCGGGGCAAATTAATTTCATAGAGCACATAGCAATGATCGCTATTTCTGTCAACAAAAAACAACTACCACATGGCAGACTTCGGGAGGGTCAACGATCACTACTTTGAGACAACTGATGATCCTGAACCTTATCTTTTTGAGACTAAATACAAGGAGGATGAGCTACACGCTTTAGAAGGTCGAGGCTAAGCAGATCCAGCTCTAGTGAAACGCTAAGCCATTTTGTAGCACTAGTGCTAAGAGCTAAACAAGAAATACAGAATGCAAACATAATTAACAGTGGCTTACAATGCTCTGCTCTCACTGGAATGGTGACTTGTGCTCTCTGTTTAGATGATGATTTTAAATTCACCCTCACTCCCAGGTAATTTTTTTTGGAATGAAACAAGTATCTTGCCACGTCTTACTAACAATGTCTTTGGGTCTAAGTTGAATTTCACAGTTGGCCAACTTCTCGGATTATAACCACAACTAGAGGTGGATATATTTTGCCACCTCACGATTCGATTACAATTCAGGAGCTACAATTTGATTACAAATTGATCATTAATGCATCTTTAATCTATGTATATTGATGCAGTTTAACATTTCTTTTCATTTCACTAAATAAGCGTTTATCACTTTCAAATTTTAAAATCAGTGCATTTGTAATAAGAAATTCCCCTCACATGAAATGTGTGCAAAACTGGAACATAAGTGCCCGATAATAAAGGAGCTTGTTGGATCTCTGAGTGAGGTGGCTCGCTGCAGTCAGCCAAATTTTAGAGCTATCTGCATTACTTTATTTACAATAAATACATCGATTATTGACGTTCACTAATCGATTTTATAATCGTCCATGTCCTAATTGTGATGCATATAAAAATCGATTATTTCCCCCACCCAGCCACAACATTTTACTGGACAGATGCAAGGCATTATTTATAATCTAGAATTAACATTTACTAATTCAGCAACCACTCAGCAGCTCAGTAGCTATCTTACCTCTATGAGAGCAAGGTGCTGTGTTATGAAAAATAGTTCTTCTGTGTTGGCTCTTTCAACAACAATGTTGCTATATATTGGTCAATATGCAGGTTACGGGATGTAAATGGAGCGTTGTTGACCGATTTTGTATGTGTTTTTAGAGGGCTTGTTAGCTGCCTCTTGCTAGCAGTTTTGTGTCTCAAGCGAAACGATCCACACCGAGTGCAAATGAGCAGGGTTTTCCTGTGCGCCCAGTGCAATGTGACAGGCTCGTTTAATGCAAAGGTGATTGTCAAGTGTAGAATTCCAGCTGTTTCCAAACCCAGCCAAGACTTCCCTGTCGCTCAGTGGAGCTGATTTTTCTTTCATTTCTACACAATGAGACAAAATCCGTGCCTTTTAGGAAGACGGTGGTGACGAGAAGGCAGGCTTTGGGTGCTAAGCTTGCTCAATGGGGAAGATAAGTATTTTTGGTAAACCAGAAAAGCAAATATAGAAATGATATACATTTCATTTATGTATATATATATATATATATATATATATATATATATATATATATATATATATATATATATATATATATATATATATATATATATATATATATATATATATATATTAAATCAAGGAAGTACAAAAAGTGGGATGTCTATTTATGAAGCTTGAAGCACTGTGGAGCCGTAAGATTAAATGTGGATTGACAACAGCAGAATATATAATAATTTGCATCTTACTACAAACAACATGACTTTAATTCAAGACATGTATTTGAAAAGAGACACCCAGCACTTAATTAAAGCACTGCGCCGATTGGTGTGGGCGCCGTTTACTTTCTTGGGAATGAGAGGACCCAAGGTCAGCACAGTGATTATTGATAAAGATTGCTTTTTAAGATGTGACAGATGGAAGTTCCCTATATGGATCGCACCGTCTACCCTTCTGCTTATCACCAGTCAACTTTTTTGAATCTCAGAAACTGTCACAGATGTGTGCTATTTAATCGATAATTGCCGCTGGTGAATGCAAAGCAAAAACAACATATTAAGTCGGTGAAAACGTTGGGAAGTGTACTGATGTTTTTGTCCTATCCAACCTGTCCTAGATCCATATCTAAAATTACTGTTCTGTCATGAGGTCCTTGTTGTAACTTTTTCATCCAGATAGGTTGTAATTAGGGGTGAAAGATGGTTGATGATTTAGAGTGACAAAAACATAAGCCAGCGTTCCCTTTTTCTTTTTTTACTTTTCTGATGTCCGCATTGTCACAAAATGTTCAGTGTCTTTAAATGATGGGCTCATGGATGGGAAGTGCACTAAATGGACTCAGCAGATCGTTTCAATGATATGTGAAGCTTGCTACTTGTCCAGAATGTTAAATACCAGTGCCTTCCAAGGCCGGTCTGCTTTAAAATGTCACTTTTTCTTGTCCATCCATACGTTACCATTGCCAAGGGAAAGGCCTGACCTGTTTTTGCCTACATTTTAATGTATGTTTGTTACCGGAATAAGTTTTAGTTTAGTAGTATGTTTCAATCACAATCAAGGGGGATTCAATATATTTTTTTATTATGTGAAAATTATTGGGTGGTCTGCACAGTGGCCCACGTTCGTTGGTCATTTGGGCTAGGCTTCAGTTTACTTGTAACCCTGGACAGCATAAACGAGTGTTTCTTAATAGGTAGACACAGATCCACACCTAGACCATACCTGTTAAACCCTTTTCCTGTGAGACTCATGTATTTAGCTTTTCTTTCCCGGCATCTTCCCTTTCCCGGATTCTTGTACTGCACACATTTCTACAGTAAATGGTCCCCGACACATTTGTGTATGCATTTTTGACGCAATTTAGCCATCTCAGCTTTGGGAATGAATTAGGACAGCGATACATTATGATGTTCCGGGTTTCAGCTTGAAGAAATTTCCCTGAACCTCACCTCTAAGTTTTATTTGAGGATCCCTTGTGTAACTAAAAAAGTATTTAGAAATTGGATAACCATACATAGACATAGATTTTCCTGGGAGAGTCACGAATTTTAGTACCTCTCCCGAAAATCTCCTGGGGCCCCCATTCTCACGAATTTCTTCCAATTTCCACCTCGACAACAATATTGCAACCAATGTTCCCTCTGAGGTGCGCACCTGTACAGTTGTGCACTGCTCACGCATCCTACGCACAGCAAATCTGTCACGCAAAAAATCTAATTCCAATTTAATTCTAAACAAAATAAACACATAATTTATTCTGTATGATTTTGCATTGCAACTGTGAGTGACTGGTGACAACAAGAGGCAGATAATGTTCGTCAACAGTTTAATTGTGGTAATGTCTGTCGAGACGCTTTAAGGAGGACAAGAATTCCATCGATCACTTTATTGAGTAAAATTGTTTGTATTCGGCCGTAACCACACCAAAAACATTAGTAATAAAACATTTATAAAGCAAAACTGGTCATTGTCTGCTGTATAAACCAGGCTTAAACCAACTCTTTGTCATATGTCATAACAGCAGTCTCTCGTTCTTTCTCACCTGCACCAACGTACACACTCATGGGACTTATCAATCAAAGTTTGTTTATATAGCCCTTAATCACAAATATCTCAAAGGGCTGCACAAACCACAATGACATCCTCAGCTGAGATAAAACATCAGGGCAAGAAAAAAAACTCAACCCAATGGGAACAACGAGAAACCCTGGAAACCCCCTTGGGTGATCGCTGCAATGGATGCCGAGTGGATATGATTAATAATGTGAGAGTCCAGTCCATAATGGGGCCAGCAGGGGATCCTCTTGCATGTAGACACGTCGAAGCACTGAGACATCACCGACTGATGCATAAGGAGTGGTCCACCCTGAATCCCGACTTCATAATGTGAAAGTCCAGTCCATAATGGGGCCAACAGGGGATCCTCTTGTATTCAGACAAGATAGCAGCACAGAGACGGGAGAGTCCAGTCCATAATGGGGCCAGCAGGGGATCCTCCTGCATGTAGACAAGTCGGAGTGCCGAGACATCACCAACTGATGCAAAGAGGAGTGGTCCAACCCCGGTTCCAACTTGGAACAGCTAGCGCTTCCTCCCTGGAAGCTTTTAAAGGCTACCGGATAACCTCTCCATGCAGGAGTGGGGGGCAGAGCAGAAAAGAGAAACGGCAGATCAACTGGTCTGAAAAGGGGTCTATTTAAAGGCTAGAGTATACAAATATGTTTTAAGATGGGACTTAAATGCTTCTACTGAGGTAGCATCTCTAACTGTAAGGCATTCCAGAGTAATAGCACCCGAATAGAAAACGCTCTAAAGCCTGCAGACTTTTTTGGGGCCCTGGGAATCACTAATAAGCAGGAGTTCTTTAAATGCAGATTTCTGGCCGGGACATATGGTACAATACAATCCGCAAGATAGGATGGAGCTAGACCGTTCAGTATTTTATACGTAGTCAGTAAACCCTTAAAGTCACATCTTAAGTGCACAGGAAGCCAGTGCAGTTGAGCCAGTATAGGCATAATATGATCAAACTTTCTTGTTCTTGTCAAAAGTCTAGCAACCGCATTTTGTACCATCTGTAATCTCCAGCACTCACCGCGACCCCGTAAGGGACACGTGATAGAAAATGGATGGATGGATGTAATCTTTTAATGCTAGGCATAGCGAGACCCGAAGATAATACTTTACTGTAATCGAGACGAGATGTAACGAACCCATGAATAATGATCTCAGCGTCGGTGGTGGACAAAATGGGACAAATTTTAGCGATATTACAGAGATGAAAGAAGGCTGTTTTAGTAACACTCTTAATGTGTGACTCAAATGAGAGAGTTGGGTCAAAGATAACACCAAGATTCTTTACCAAGTCGCTTTGTTTAATAGTTTGGTTGTCAAATGTTAAGGTGGTATTATTAAATAGGTGTCTGTGTCTAGCAGGACCGATAATCAACCTTTACGTTTTCTTAGCGTTAAGATGTAAAAAGTTACTGGACATCCATTGTTTAATTTCATGTAGACATGCCTCCAGGAACAAAAACCGAACCCTGTGAAACTCTGCACGTTACCTTAACATACTCAGAGGTCACGTTGTTATGGGAGACACACTGCATCCTGTCAGTAAGATAGGAGTTGAACCAAGAAAAGTCTGACATACCAATACGTGTTTTGATACGGTCTGTTCCAACTGACTTTATTTCCTTGCATGGAATACCCGTGGATATAGCTAGGTGCCCCGGCTCAGCCTGGACAACCATCCCAGCAGGGATGCAGAGCTAGCCTGTTGCTAAGGCTAAGGAAGCGGTCACACAAACTGCCGCTTCAGAGTATCTTCCTCACAAACGCAAGATCACTGGCAAACAAAATGGACGAACTAAGACTACAGGTTTCAAATAACATTTTAAAGGATTGCTGCATGCTGCTCATCAGAGACTTTGCTTAATCCTTCCATTCCGGACACAGCTATCGAGTTAGCAGGCCGCACAACATACAGGTATGACAGGACTAGAGACTCCGGTAAGAGCCGCGGAGCAGAGCTTTGCATTTACGTTAACTGCTGGTGCACTGACAGTAGGACAATAAACAGTCCTTGCTCGCCACATTTTTGAGTATGTAACTGTCAAGTGCAAGCCCTTTTATCTGACCCGTTGTGATGCTAACAGCTGTGTACATTCCTCCGGATGCTAATGCCAACGTGGCACTCGGACATATATATGATGCTATCAGCAGCCAGCAGAGTTTGTATCCTGAGGCTGCTCACATCATTGCTGGGGACTTTAATCATGTAGATTTAAAGACTGCCCTCCCCAAACTCCATCAGCATGTTAAATGTGCTACCAGGGGAGACAACACACGAGACAAGGTTTATTCGAACATTAAACAAGGCTTCAGGGCTAAAGCACTTCCTCAACTCGGTCAGTCAGACCACATGACCCTGAATTTAATACCAGCATACACCATTTGCAGGAAAAGTGATTCTACCACAACCAGAACTGTTAAAACATGGCCTAAAGGTGCTTCTGAACAGCTTCAAGACTGTTTTGAGTCAACAGCCTGGGACATCTTTAAACACCAAGATCTGGACTATATAAAATACTGCACAAACAATGTCACAGAGGGAAAGCGCATCCGGGTCTACCTGAACAGGAAGCCATGGATGACAAAAGAAGTGCAGTGCCTGCTCAGGGAGAGAAACATCGCTTTCAGGGCTGGTGATGCAGCGCTATACAGCACTGCCAGATCCAACCTGAAGAGGGCATCAGGGATGATTGAGGACTACTTCGAGAGCAACAACTCCCGGCAGGTGTGGCAGGGGGTTCAGCACATTACCAACTATCGACCCAGAAACACCTAGGCTGATGCCAGTGACATCTCACTGGCAGAGGAGCTGAACCACCTCTTCGCCCGCTTCGAGGTAACCTCACAGGACACAGCCACACCACATCTTTTAGACCACAGCAGTCACTTTCTCAAAGTGGAGGAGCATGAGGTGAGATGCACTTTGAGGACGGTGAAGTCGAGGAAAGCAATAGGGCCGGACGGCATTTCAGGACAGGACTGTGCTGACCAGCTGGCTGGGGGTTTTACCACCATTTTTAACCAGTCACTGTCCCAGAGTGCCGTCCTTCCCTGTCTCATGTCCTCAACCATCATTCCAATCCCAAAAAATACTTCCATCAGCAGCCTTAATGACTACCGTCCAGTAGCACTTACCCCAGTCATCATGAAGTGCTTTGAGAAACTGGTACGGACACACATCATCAGGGCTGTGTGCTGAGCCCCCTACTCTGCACCCTCTATACGCATGACTGCATCCCCGCACACTCCAGCAACGCCAACATCAAGTTTGTTGATACCACAGTTGTGGGGCTCATCTCTGAGGGAGATGAGTCGGCTTACCGGTACGAGGGGGACCAGCTGTCAATGTGGTGTTCAGACAATAACTTTGTCCTGAACACCTCCAAGACCAAGGAGCTGGTCATAGACTTCAGGAGGAGCCAAAACAGACACTCAGCCCCTATTCATCGGAGGGAAACAGGTGGAGAGGGTAACGGATTTCCGGTTTCTCGTTGTGCACATACAGGAGAACTTAACTTGGAACATTAACACCACAAACACCATCAAGAAAGCACAGCAGAAACTGTACTTCCTGAGCGTTCTCAGGAATAACAATCTGACTCAGAAACCTTTGGTGTCATTCTATCGTTGTTCCATAGAAAGCATCCTGATGTACTGCATGTGTGTTTGGTTTGCCAGCTGCACAATGGCTGACCAGAAAGCCCTCCAAAGGGTGGTTAACACAGCCCCAAAAAATAATTGGTTGCCCACTCCCCACCCTGGAAGAACTGTACAGCTCTCGCTGTCTTAGTAGGGCTAACAACATTCTAAGAGATTCGTCCCACCCAGGTCACCAACACTTTGAAATATTGCCATCAGGCAGATGTTTCAGCTCTCTAAATGCTGGGACTAATAGACTTAAAAACAGTTTTTATCCAAAAGCTATAACGGTGATTAACACCGCAAATACCTTTTCCTATAAATCTCCATCCGTGTTATAGTAATGATATGCAAAGCACATGTACTAAACACCACCTTTTTCTTATAATTACCAAATGTGCTGAACTTTATTGTTTCTGCCTCTGATTTTCAATATCTGCAAATCTTCCCTCAGGGTCTCTGCAATATACTGTTTTTGTCTGCTTAAGCTGCTACGTTGCGTGCGTGCGTGCGTGCGTGCGTGCGTGCGTGCGTGCGTGTGTGTGTGTGTGTGCGTAAGCTTGTCATGTTAAATATGTCTTTTAAAGATCTAGCCTATATCTTTTTTTTATGCTTTTAATGTTAAATTATTTCTGCACTTTAAGGGTTTGTACTGCAAATTTTGTTGTACTGGTTGCCTGAACTTTCCAGAATGATGCATTTATTAGTTTAAACAAAAAACAACTGCCCTTATAATTGCTTTACAAATTGCAACAGTTCCAGAGAAACGCCAGAATGGTGGTGTTCTGGCCAACTGGCCATGTACTGTAATTGTATAACATGGCCACTGTACAACATTAAGTCCTCAAATAGGCAATTAAAAAAATGCTTATGCTCACTGGGATGGATAGTGTATGAGAAGAGAGACTGGAAATGAAAGTAAAGGAAACAATGGGTCGATAGATGGTATGCAGTAGGAGGAGATGCCAGTACCTGTACATAATTAAATCGGACTAATTATCCCAGATAAAGGGTGTATTCGTCAGAGAAAATGAGTTACATTTTACCATGTAGGTGTAATGACTTTGTGTCTGACAGCACATTGTAATGCGCACCCTCTGTTTTGTGTTGCCTGAAGTGGTCCTGCTTTGCAGTATGGCACTTTTAGAGATAATTGCTCCAAAGTGTGTCTACATGTTCCTGAGTAACACAATGGTATTGTTAGAGCTCAGCACTTTGTCCAAATGTGTGTTGATGTTGTTTTTTGTGTGTTTTATTTACAGCTCTCCTTCTCCTCTATGATGTGACAAACAAAGCATCGTTCGATAACATTCGGGTAAGAAAAATATAAATCTTACATTTTTCAAGATGTCATTCATGAGATACTGTATGTCGGGCCTATTCAACTGGCAAGTTCTGTTAAAAAAAACATTGGAAGAAACTTTACATTTTTGCAGCAGGTTCTTAAAAACACTAGAGCACTGTCATGTAGAGCAGTGGTTCTAAAACTTTTTTCACCAAGTACAACCTCTGAAAACACTTGGCTCTCCAAGTAACATGATAATGACCAACATTGAAATACAGTAGCATAGTAGGCCTAAGTATTCATTAAAAACAAAGCAGATGTTTTATTTCAAGGGACGGCGTGGCGAAGTTGGTAGAGTGGCTGTGCCAGCAATCGGAGGGTTGCTGGTTACTGGGGTTCAATCCCCACCTTCTACCTTCCTAGTCACGTCCGTTGTGTCCTTGGGCAAGACACTTCACCCTTTGCCTCTGATGGCTGCTGGTTAGCGCCTTGCTTGGCAGCTCCCGCTATCAGTGTGTGAATGTGTGTGTGAATGGGTGAATGTGGAAATACTGTCAAAGCGCTTTGAGTACCTTGAAGGTAGAAAAGCGCTATACAAGTATAACCCATTTATCATTCATTTATTTATAAGTATATTCAATATTTTGGCCACTGTAACAGTACGCACAGTTTGAACGGTAACACTGTTTAAATACAGGAAAGTAAAACATTGTACTTTAATTAACTGATTCCTTGGCGTACCACTTGATGGAGTTTGCATACTATAGTTTGAAAATCAGTGATGTAGAGGATATTTGACTGGCTTTTTGGCAGTAAGTCCTTAAAAACAGCCGATTATTTTGAACACACACACTAAGAAGAATAGCTAAGAGAGCTCAATTGCACTCTGGACATTTGGCCCCTAAAACAAGTTATTTTAAAAGCCTTGCTGCGTGTGTTTACTGTGTAAATGTTTTATTTGGTAAATTTTTTATGCAAGCATGTTTCGTCAAATATTAAACAATTACACCAAATGTGCATCCTTTGGCGGAGTCATGATGTGTTGTGCAAATTAGATGTACTGTACTTCCATCCATTCATCCATCCATTTTCTACCGCTTGTCCCTTTCGGGGTCACGGGGGGTAGCTGGAGCCTATCTCAGCTGCATTCGGGCAGAAGGCGGTGTACACCCTGGACAAGTCACCACCTCATCGCAGGGCCAACACAGATAGACAGACAACATTCACACTCACATTCACACACTTATACATCCTTATTGGACTTCTCTTTTTAATCAATTTTCGTTTATTGCTCCCCACCTTGTCCATTAAAGGTGCATTACTGCTCTTTTAATTAACCCAGAACTTAGTTAAATGTAGAGACATGATCAAGGTTTTGAAGCGTCTTTGAGACCTGATGCATCTTGTTTGTGTGGTGAGTTAATGAATGCCATGATTAACATTGGTTGCAGAGCTGTTTCAATACACACATTATCAGTGTTGGGACTAACGTGTCGCGTTACTGTAACGCCGTTAGTTTCGGCGGTAACTAGTAATCTAACGCGTTATTTTTTTATATACAGTAACTCAGTTACCGTTACTGCATGATGCGTTACTGCGTTATTTTACGTTATTTGTATGCAGTATCGGCTAGAAACTGAAGATCTGAGTGTGTTTTATTGGAGCGCTCCGGTGGAAAAGAAGAGGCGTGCTTTCCCCCACCCACAGAAAGCACGCCTCCCCGCAGGGGAGACGTTCCTCCAGAGCCGTCAGGGGCGCCGAAAAGGGGGGGTAAAGGAGACGGATTCTAGGGGCCCATGATGGAGGGGGGCCCAGAGAGGCCCCTAATGATGATGAAATTATACTACAGAAAAAATAATGACACTAAGTTATTAACTAACATATAATCACACATGTTTTATTTTCCATGTCCTGGTAACAATACCTTTATTTGTTTTGGAAGCATCAACACATGCAGGGCCCTCCCTTCCCCCCCTCTATTTACGTAAAATGGTTCAGTCCGACTGGATCAGCTGCAGGTAGAGCACCTGCGATTTGTCACAGACAGACAGCGCCACAGCGGGCAAAGCGGAGGAGACAGCAGTATGCCTCAAAAATCAGGCAGCCAAAAAAGAAAGGAAAAGAAAATAAGAGAGGAGAAGGAATTGAAGGGTCGACAATATGTCACCCAATATTTCCAAAAAAAAGGTGGGTTTGTTAGTTGTGGTGGAAAGTTATGCATATTAACTTTGTCCCTGTCTGTGGTAATAAGCTAGCTCACTTTTCTCACAATGTTTGCTCAAGAAAACTCTGGATTTTTACATTTGACTGCTATATTAGTTAAATAATCAATCCAGTCAAACATTTATCAAGCTGTTCTTATTCAATAATAGTTGATCTCCCCTCTGTCAAAATGATCAATCAATCAATCAATGTTTATTTATATAGCCCTAAATCACAAGTGTCTCAAAGGGCTGTACAAGCCACAACGACATCCTCGGTACAGAGCCCACATACGGGCAAGGAAAACTCACCCCAGTGGGACGTCAATGTGAATGACTATGAGAAACCTTGGAGAGGACCGCATATGTGGGTAACCCCCCCCCCCCCTCTAGGGAAGACCGAAAGCAATGGATGTCGAGTGGGTCTGACATAATATTGTGAAAGTCCAACACATCAGCGAAAGTCAGGTCCATGGTGGGGCCAGCAGGAACCATCCCGAGCGGAGACGGGTCAGCAGCGTAGAGATGTCCCCATCCGATGAACAGGCTAGCGGTCCACCCCGGAGCAGAGTAGAAAAGAAAAGAAAAGAAACGGCAGATCAACTGGTCTAAAAATGGAGTCTATTTAAAGGCTAGAGTATACAAATGAGTTTTAAGATGAGACTTAAATGCTTCTACTGAGGTAGCATCTCTAACTTTTACCGGGAGGGCATTCCATAATATTGGAGCCCGAATAGAAAACGCTCTATAGCCCGCAGACTTTTTTTGGGCTCTGGGAATCACTAATAAGCCGGAGTTCTTTGAACGCAGATTTCTTGCCGGGACATATGGTACAATACAATCGGCAAGATAGGCAGGAGCTTGACCGTGTAGTATTTTATACGTAAGTAGTAAAACCTTAAAGTCGCATCTTAGGTGCACAGGAAGCCAGTTCAGGTGAGCCAGTATAGGCGTAATATGATCAAACTTTCTTGTTTTTGTCAAAAGTCTAGCAGCCGCATTTTGTACCATCTGTAATCTTTTAATGCTAGACATAGGGAGGCCCGAAAATAAAACGTTACAGTAATCGAGACGGGATGTAACGAACGCATGGATAATGATCTCAGCATCGTTTGTGGACAAAATGGAACGAATTTTAGCGATATTACGGAGATGAAAAAAGGCCGTTTTAGTAACACTCTTAATGTGTGACTCAAACGAGAGAGTTGGGTCGATGATAATACCCAGATTCTTTACCGAGTCGCCTTGTTTAATTGTTTGGTTGTCAAATGTTAAGGTGGTATTATTAAATAGATGTTGGTGTTGAGCAGGACCGATAATCAGCATTTCCGTTTTCTTAGCGTTGAGTTGCAAAAAGTTAGCGGACATCCATTGTTTAATTTCATTAAGACACGCCTCCAGCTGACTACAATCCGGCGTGTTGGTCAGCTTTAGGGGCATGTAGAGTTGGGTGTCGTCCGCATAACAGTGAAAGCTAACACCGTATTTGCGTATGATGTCACCTAGCGGCAGCATGTAAATACTAAAGAGTGCAGGGCCAAGAACCGAACCCTGGGGAACTCCGCACGTTACCTTAACATAGTCCGAGGTCACATTGTTATGAGAGACACACTGCATCCTGTCAGTAAGATAAGAGTTAAACCAAGACAAGGCTAAGTCTGACATCTCAATACGCATTTTGATACGCTCTAATAAAATATTATGATCAACAGTATCGAAAGCGGCGCTAAGATCAAGAAGCAGCAACATAGATGACGCATCAGAATCCATCGTTAGCAATAGATCATTAGTCATTTTTGCGAGGGCTGTCTCCGTACAGTGATTTGCCCTGAACAGAGTCAAGTGCACCAGCACCAGCAGCAGCTGTCTGACAGCCCCCAAATCCCCCTGCCCCTGAATCAGCCCCAGTGCCCCCACATGAGGAAGGAGGTGAGCAGCTGTGTGTGTTGAAATAATAATAATAATAATAATAATAATATAATACAAAATATAATACATTTTACTACAGTCTCAAGAACCAATGGTGCAGCAAATAAATGACTCAAAATGAATTCCATTGTATTCAGAGTGTTTAGAACCAGTGTTTAGACCGGCTGACGTCCTGGTGCAGCCTCAATAACCTGGAGCTGAACGCCCAGAAAACAGTGGAGATGATCATGGACTTCAGGAAAGTCACAGCCCACCATCCCCCCTCACCCTGATTGACTCTCCCACCCCCGTCCCCATTGTGGACTCCTTCCGTTTCTTGGGCACCACCATCACCCAGGACCTCAAGTGGGAGCTGACCATCAGCTCCCTCATCAAGAAGGCCCAGCAGAGGATGTACTTCCTGCGGCAGCTGAGGAAACTTAAGGTGCCGACCGAGATGCTGGTGCAGTTTTACTCAGCCATCATAGAGTCCATCCTGACCTCCTCCATCACAGTGTGGTTCCCCGGCGCCACAGTCCAGGATAAGAATAGACTGCAACGCATCGTACGTGCTGCGGAGAAGGTGATTGGCTGCAAGCTCCCATCCCTCCAGGACTTGTTCTCCTCCAGGACCAGGAGGCGTGTGGGTCGGATCACAGCTGACTCTTCTCACCCTGGACACACACTATTCTCCCCTCTCCCCTCAGGCAGGAGACTACGCTCCATCCAGACCCACACCTCCCGCCACCTGAACAGTTTTTTCCCCTCGGCCATCAGGCAAATGAACAAGAACTCCTAACAGCAGCTCCTTGAATTCCTTGAATCCCTTCTAAGTCTATCTGATAGCTCAGTCACAGCTCTTTTTATACCAAATATGTGTTATATGTGTTTTATGTCGCACGTTTGCACCAAGAAAAATTCCTAGTTTGTGAACCCGTTCTCAAACAATGGCAATAAAACTATTCTGATTCTGATTCTGATTCTGATTTAGTTCTTCCCCTACTGTACATGTCAACTGTGATGCTGTTCTTCTTTCAAAAATATGGTAATGATAGTCAAAAATACCATTAAAATGCATAATTGTATGTAAAATAGCATCAAAAAATGTTGCCGCTGTGTTGGGGGCCCTGTAAAGATTCTTTTCATGGGGCCCAAAATCCCTAGCGGCGCCCCTGAGAGCCGTACTTCGGGTCTAACAACCTTCACTTTACCCGGAAGAGGGTCTTTACAGCTGAGGGTGAATGACGAGCCCGGCGGTTTGTTGCAACTTTGTGACTTTATTGCACGCAGCCATCCACCAAGCTAGAGCACCTACACGCACTCACTGTCGCCGCTCCCTCACCTCTCTCGCCCACTCACTCACTGACGTCACTCACCTCTCATGCTGTCATATCTTAAAGGGCCACACACACACACACACAGATACGCTACTCTCATAACAACTAACAAGACATCATGGCGAAGCCAGAAGTCGAGTTTTTTAACATGGAGACATTCTCAATACTTTTCTTTTGTCGAGCACAAAGAAAATAACATTTTAGTTAAATGTAAGTTGTGTCTTGGATCAAAGATCCTATCTACTTAGAGTTAAAGTTAAAGTGCCATTATGTTGCAGCTATTTAAAATAGTTTTGTCTATTTTTTCTGGCCTGAAATAAATTGGCCCTTTGAAACATATCTTTGTCTTTGCGTGTTGTATGTAGACCACATTGTTTGTGTGTTGTATGTAGACCACATTGTTTGTGTGTTGTATGTAGACCACATTGTTTGTGTGTTGTATGTAGACCACATTGTTTGTGTGTTGTATGTAGACCACATTGCTTTCTGAGTTCAGTGATGCAAATGCATGTCAAGTTGATCAACAGATGGTATTATTCTCCAGTGCAATAACAGTACTGAAATGAAGGCTAAAAGGGCATTAATGGGAGCCTTAAAAAAAGGGGGGGGGAAATAAGTAACTAAATAGTTACTTTTCACAGTAACGCATTACTTTTTGGTGTAAGTAACTGAGTTAGTAACTGAGTTACTTTTGAAATAAAGTAACTAGTAATTGTAACTAGTTACTGGTTTTCAGTAACTAACCCAACACTGCACATTATAATAGATTATTAGAACTGTATCTAATCTTAATCAGTGGTCCCCAACCTTTTGAGGCCATGGACCAGCCTGTGGACGGCTATTATAGTAATCTAATGCTGTTTGTGTGTCATGTATTGTGTGTAAAACAAAGTCAAGCACAACATCAAATTAGAACACACTTGGTGAAAACAGACTCACCACCGGTACAAGCCTGGAGTTTGTTTTTCCGGAGAAAATAATACTATATAACATTGTTGTGTAGGTGACAGACAGGCAGTGTGTGTTTAGCGCCCATTGTTATTTCAGTCTTGGACGATAGTAGCAACAGCCTCTTCAATGCCATTGTGAAATGATCTGGATAATTCCTTATAACTTTAATCCCAAACGACAAATCAAAACTAACATGGAAATGACAAAACCACATTTTAAGAATCTCATTTCATCATTCTGTTTTTTTCTTGTCTCTATGCTATCCTGAGTAATAGTCTGTCATGTTCTCCAGCATCCCCACTGAGAAAGCCTGTTAATTTGGCTTCATTTTCGCAACTGCCGGTAGTGATCGCAAGAGAGTAAAAATAAATGTCTTGGTATAATATTTTTCCCAATAAAAGAATCACTCTCGTTTCCAAAATTGATATGCATTTGTAGGGCCCATGATATTTCCGTGTTAACAGAATCATCGATGAATGACCAATTAAAACCTCAAACACAAATGTACGAAACTAATCTCTTCAAAATACAGAGCCAAACAGGTCCGAAATGACTTTTTTTTCTTAACAAACTTGTTTTTTAAAAAGCATAGAAAAACACTATGTTCTTGCTAGCCAGTTGGCTATTTTTGTGGATGTAACCACTGATGCCAGGGATTGTAGCCTTTTAAGCATCTTCATTAATGTAAGTCATTAATATAAATTATGTTAGCTTCACGGATTCTAATACTATAGTTTGGTCATCAGTGTTGAAATAATAACTGATACATCTTTATATGTGCTTACTTTTACTTAAAAGAATGTACAGTATTAAGCTGTAACTTGAGACTTTTTTCTGACTTGTATTAACAGATAGCACAGTGTGATGTACACATATGGTAATTAATAGTCTCTGCTATGCCGCCCGGATCCTCCAGTGTTATTCAATATTGTGTATACTCTCCCGCCTGCTCGGATGTCTGTAAAATAAATACTTCAAGATTTTTTTGTCCACATTTAACAAAGGACTGTTTTGTCAGCATGGACCAGCAAGTACAAAGTTGGATTAGACACTAAACTGATGAAAAAGACAGTGTCATTCTGACATTACCACTTGGTTGGCAGCTCTTCTCAAATAGTAGTGTTACAAAAGAGGTCAGTTGGAATAATACATATTGTTGGCTATTGAGAACATTCAAACCCTTTATTTATTGAATCAAAAAATATAGAAATCCAGTGACTTGGTCCATTCGCAAACTGCTAAACTGATGCACAAAGCAAACTATAACCTGCTACCCAAGAATGTACAACAATTCTTAACAAAAGAAGAGAAATATACCTTAGAGAAAAATCTGATTAAAAACCATTGTATGCATGCACAACACTTAAGACCTTTAGTATATTAGTATGTGGAATTAAATTACAGAATGTATTAAGCAAGTAAATCATACATTGTACTAATATGATCCAGTTTGATAAACTGTTTAATACCTAGAGTGTTTACAAAGTACAAGGAAAAATAATCTTGATAAACATCTGGAGCCTTATCAAAAAATGAGGTAATCTTATTCATCTCATGATGAGAAACCTAAATATATTACTCAATTTAACACAGATTCTGTTCATAACTTTTATGGACAGAATTACTAGGCGCAGTCAGGGCGTTGAGGGTATCTGGTTTGGTGGCTGCAGGATTAGGTCTCTGCTTTTTGCAGATGATGTGGTCCTGATGGTTTCATGTGGCCAAGATCTTCAGCTCTCACTGGATCGGTTCGCAGCCGAGTGTGAAGCGACTGGGATGAGAATCAGCACGTCCAAGTCCGAGTCCATGGTTCTCGCTCGGGAAAGGGTGGAGTGCCATCTCCGGGTTGGGGAGGAGATCTTTCCCCAAGTGGAAGAGTTCAAGTACCTCGGAGTCTTGTTCACGAGTGAGGGAAGAGTGGATCGTGAGGTCGACAGGCGGATCGGTGCGGCGTCTTCAGTAATGCGTACGCTGTATCGATCCGTTGTGGTGAAGAAGAAGGAGCTGAGCCGGAAGGCAAAGCTCTCAATTTACCGGTCGATCTACGTTCCCATCCTCACCTATGGTCATGAGCTTTGGGTTATGACTGAAAGGACAAGATCACGGGTACAAGCGGCCGAAATGAGCTTCCTCTGCCGGGTGGCGGGGCTCTCCCTTAGAGATAGGGTGAGAAGCTCTGTCATCCGGGAGGAGCTCAAACTAAAGCCGCTGCTCCTCCACATCGAGAGGAGCCAGATGAGGTGGTTCGGGTATCTGGTCAGGATGCCACCCGAACGCTTCCCTAGGGAGGTGTTTCAGGCACGCCCGACTGGTAGGAGGCAACAGGGAAGACCCAGGACACGTTGGGAAGACTGTCTCCCGGCTGGCCTGGGAACGCCTCGGGATCTCCCGGGAGGAGCTGGACGAAGTGGCTGGGGAGAGGGAAGTCTGGGCTTCCCTGCTTAGGCTGCTGTCCCCGCGACCCGACCTCGAATAAGCGGAAGAAGAAGATGGATGGATGGATGGATGGATTTATGATAACTTTAATTCTTGTTTATTTATGTATTTACTGGTAATAATTATTCACTTACTCATTGTCTATTCATTCATTGATTTACTCATTTATTTATTTATCACTGTGGTGTTTCAAATATCGTACAAACACGTGTAAATATGATGCTATGATACGAAAAGGGGTAGAATTAAATATTTATAGTTGCGGCGAAAAATGTTTTCTTGTCTTTCGGGGGGGCCGTAACAGAAAGTATTTGAGAAGCACTGCAACATGCTAATGTGCTTTTTATAGCTGAGCGATAGAAAGTCTGGTGGAGCTTTGTCTATATCTGGCATTTCTTTTGTAGTCTTAAAAAATAAAGCCTTACCAACCACCGCAGCCATATTGGTGTGTCATGTCATGTCATCACTGACATTAGTGTTATGTCGTTCGCGAACGATTCGTTCGAACGAGCAAATCTTTTGAGTGAACGTACTGAACCAAATCACTTCATGAACTGATTCGTTCCTTTCTCAGTTCAGTTGAGCTCCGCCGCGACCATGCCGGTATGAGTGGAACTGGCGCATTCTGTGACTCACTGAACCCTCGACGTCGGCGAACGACGCAGCCAGCTACTCATCATGGGGGTGGGGGGAGGGACTGAGCGAACGATTCGTTCACCGCGGATTCACGACATGAATCACTCAGTGAACGACAACGCTCTCGCTCTCTGCTCTGCTTGCCCCAATGCCGCGAGTGATTCTCCTCCCGTCGCGGGGATATGTTTCATGCCATTGGCATCCGTTCTCCATTCATTCTCCAAGATAACGGCTAATGTTGACTCAAGCCACATGAAAACAAACACACACAAGCGCCCCGTCCCCATTATCTCAACACATAAAGTTATGAGAGTAGAGGAGACAGAAAGAAACTCAGTGCAGGCAGGGCAAGGCTGAGCAGCAGCGACGCGAGGGGGAGGGGCGGTAGTGTTGTGTCGTTCGCGAACGTGATTCAGGTTCGCGCTGCACTCACTCACTCATTCAGAATCAGGACTCGCGAACCTACTGACACAGAGAACTGACTGTGTTGCGGAGGAGGACGTCACATTGAGGCTCTCGTTCAGTCACTGTGCGCGTCGTTCATTGGGTGCTGAGGGCTTGTGTCGTTCGTGAACTGAACACACCGAGATCTGCCGCTGGGGAAGCTGTTACTGACTGACTCATGATTCGCCGACCTGCACACAGAACTGCTGCTGCAGAAGTGATTCAGGTTCACGTACTGAACTGTGCTGACTGTGGCGCTGTGTCAGTCACTCACTGCCTGGTGTACTGCATGCACAGAGCTGTGTAGGGACTCGCGTTCACCCTATTTGCTGCTTCTCCCGCGAATGTCTGCACTGTACTGTACTATGCACGCCCCCCCACGCCCCCTCCTATTTTTTTTTTTTTGGGGGGGGGGGGGGTTCGGTGAACGAATTTTTTGAACGACTCAATTTTAGGAACTGATTCTAGTGGTTCAGTACAGTCAAAAGAACTGCCGATCCCATCACTAACTGACAGGTACTTGTAGGAGGAGACCCTCTCCACGCAAACCCGTCAATCTGGAGTGGGCCGTGGTTCACCTCAATGTCTGTCTTTATCAGTTTTACATGATCGCAAAAGCGCTCTCTCGTCTTCTTTGGACCCTTTGCGCTCTTTTCACTTTGTTTGTTTTTCTTTGCGCTCTCTCTCTTTATCGGCACTCCGCTGTACCCGTCACACACACCGTAGGCCACATCCCCGGCAGTGTGACCTGTATCACCAATAGGTGCACCGCTTTCATGTGCGCTTTATTGGAGCGGTCTTGCTGAAACAATGTCTGCACATTAAACGAATCATCAAGCTACAAAATACAAATCAAAGCTTTTTTTCTAATCAAATTAAAAAAAAATAATCAATGAATCATTACAGCTCTACACATAGACACGTCATGTATCGACTGTTTTTCAGTCAGACATGTTTGTTCATTTTTGACTTATAGGGGTCATGTTATACTTAGTTTTTTATGTTAGAAGCATAGAAGTTAAAATTATACACTACTTTGTATTAGGAATGGCAACAGTAGAGGATGCATGTGTATGTATGAGCCAGTCTGCCCCATAAACAAGAGCATAGAGTAAATGAAGGAATCTATTGATTACAACGTCAGACTACAATGGCAGACTTGCACAAAGCTCTTTGGGTAAAACTTTACCATATATGGAAATATTTGCTGATGTAGGGCTGGATGATTTTGGCAAAAATAAAAATTACCATTATTTGGTAATTAACTTGAAAACATGAGTATTTATTATAACACCAAAACTCAACTTTAAAGATAGATCAAAAGAACAATGGATATAATTTAGTAACAAATAAACAAGAAAATAAATAATAGTAACACTAATAAATTATAATAACAGCAATATAATAAAATAGTAAACTTCCCTTTTTCTGTTTAAATTTGTTTATTACCTTTTTTTTACCTTTTACACTTATTTTACCACCTTTCAGTGTGTGCTTTTTGTGCCATAAATACAATTTAATAAAGTACAATTTTTCGGTGCAATTCATCGACAATTTCGACCAATACTTTAAGTCAAAGTGTAATTTTTTTTGTAAATGTATTAAAAAGTGCTCCAGGTACATTCTGCTTGTGTAAGATACTTTTTTGAAACCTTTATGTTGTTAGCGCTGTAGGACCAGATATAGCGCACACCACTGTTAGTAAGGCGGAGAAGTGGGCTGTTCTGTGCTTGACGTGTGGATACGCCTTGAAGCTGGAAAAAAAAAAGTGAGAGCGTAAGCCTCTCAATGTCACACCCGGGTGAAGTCTGGTCTGGGTTTCGCCTGGTTTCATGTTGTTTTGTCATTTCCTGTTTTATTTTGAAATGCTGACTCTCCCTCTCATTTCAGGTCACTTGCTTTTCCTCCTGTTTCCCTGGTCTGACGTCTTTCCTGATTGCCTGATTGCGCCCACCTGTGTCACCCTCCCTCATGTGTATAAATGTCTCATCCTCCTTCTGTCCTGTGCCAGAGTGTTTCGTATCGTCTTGTGCGTACCTCCAGCGTTCCTTGCCACAGTCTTGTCTTCAGCCATTGCCATGTTTTTTTGTACTTTTGATCCACGGGAGATTTTTTGTTTGTAACCTTTTGTCAGGTAAGATTAGCTTCTTAACATCGCCTCCGTTGGAGAGCTTTTTGTTGTATTTGTTAGTTTTTGTTCTTTAGCCCCTTTTTCCCTCCATAGCCGGAGCGTTTTGAGTTGTTAATATTTTTGTTAGTTTAGTAGTCAGGTTAGATCTGTTTTGATAGCCTGTTTTGTTTCTCCCGTTTTGGACCCCTCCCCTTCTGAGAATAAACAACTGTTTTCAGTAATCCTGCATCTGTGTCCAGAGTCCTAGTCGGGTCGTGACACTCAAGTTGCGACTGCTGTCTTGTTTCTACATTGACCTTACACCGACGTCACAGTGGGTTTTTTTAACAGTAGGCCTGCGAGTGCCCCATAGAGGGCTGCCAAAAATATCTGTTTCTCAGCCGTGGTTCGTATGGGCTGCAGCGGTACTCAGTTGTAGTACACTTTTCCACAACTAGTGGCATTAATGACAATATCAAACAAAAAGAAAAGGTCTGGAGATAAAGTCCTAGAGAAGTTTCTTATGTCTAAAAATTATGAATAAAGTTATGAGGCTATATTTTTATTTTCTCTTTAATTGTATTAATTTATTCAAGAAACATATTTTTTGTTATTAAATATTGATTTAAATATTTATTTATTTTAGCACTATATTGTAGCATGATGAGTATATATTTTTGTAATCAGCTTGATCTAATCTTTGATCATCTTTGTGATTAACGAGTGGTTTCAGATCATTTAACAAGGTTTAGCCTCTTAAACTGTAAGTAGGTTCGCTGTAATTATTGAATTTGATTAAATATAGATTAGCATTACTAATTCAATGTTGATATTTATTGGGACCCGGGTCCCTCTGTAGTGGAAAAGTTGTGCCCCGAGGTAAAAAAAAATTAAGAACTCCTGGTTTATAACAATGCAAGCCGATGAGATGTGTTGTGGGTCTGTGGATTTGCTAGCTTTAGCTACGTGTTTCGAGTGGCCGTCTCGACATTGGTTTAGTTTAGGACGTGTTTCGGGGACACTTTTTAAAAAATTTTTATTTAGCCTTTATTTAACCAGGTACAATCCCATTTAGATCAAAAATCTCTTTTCCAAGTGTGACCTGGCCAAGAGGGCAGCAGTAAGGTTACATTAAAAACAGTAAACAACTCATAAAACATCACATTTACAACATTAAAACTTGCTCACATAGCACATGTGCATACAGAAAAGGCAGACTGCAATCCTTTCACAGAAGCTTTAAACTCATTTAATGTAACAAGGGTTTGAAGTTGAAGATTCGATTGTAAGTTATTCCAAGCCTTCGGTGCTGAAAACCTAAATGCTTTCTTGCCCAGTTCAGTTCTTACTTTGGGGACGACAAATTGCAGAACATTCATTGAACGAAGATTGTGACTTCCTTGTTTATTTGTTAAAAGACAAGACAGATAAGATGGAGTGATACCCAGAATGGTTTTGTAGATGAACACATACCAATGATTGAGGCGTCGAGCACATAAAGACGCCCAGTTAACCATTGAGTATAACACACAATGGTGAGTAAGGGGAGCGCAGTTGGTGATGAATCTCAGTGCCCCGTGGTACACACTATCCAGCTTGTGGAGACAACCAGCAGTAGCATTCATGTACAACACATCTCCATAGTCAATAACAGGTAAAAAGGTTGTTTCCACCAATTTCTGTTTCACAGTAAAAGAAAAGCAAGACTTGTTTCTATAATAAAATCTGAGTAAAAGTTTCAGTTTTTTTACAACATACTGAAAGTGCTCCTTAAAACTCAAGCGGTCATCAATTAAAAATCCTAAATATTTAAAAGAAGATACTAACACAATTTGTTGCCAATTTCTTGTTAAAATGTTCTCACACAGTGCTGATCTTACATTTTTTGATGTGGTAAAGAACATACACTTTGTTTTCTCTGCATTTAAAACCAGTTGAAGATAGCAAAGTTGTTCTTGTACTCTGTCAAATGCATGTTGTAAATATTTAAAGGACTCAGCAGGTCTGGGTGCTCTACAGTATCATCAGCGTGGAAATGGAAAGTTGGGTTAGGAATATTCTGAATAAGGGGCCTAACACAGAACCTGGAGGGACACCCTTTTTCACTTGCAGTACGTCCGAGGAGGAACTCTCTATCTGAACAGCCTGAGTTCTACCAGACACATTATTTTCCCAAACAAATGTTCCTTTTCCTCACAATGACAGCATTTCACTAACATGTATGTACATTTCCTTGATAATCTGTGTAGAACAGCGGATTCTGTTTTATTGGCCAATTCCGTGACTCTGTCAACACGGAAATTATTTACTTTTACTGCTTTTAATACTGCTGGGTCAAAAAAAAAAAAAAAGTAGCAACAATGGTAAGAACTTCTAGTCGACGTGGTCTTCCACTCAAACGCTCACTCCTCCGTTTCACCGTTACAAGCTCAGGAATTTGCATGCATGTTTTGCGGCCCATTAACCGTTTTTTTTTCTTTTTCTTTCCAGATTATATTTTCATAATCATGAGAAGTGGGAATCGAAATTTGATTAAATGCCCAGCCCTACGCTGATGTATCCAATGGGAAAAATGTCACAAATGTAGCAAATTCCCAAGGGGTTGTTTAGAAGAATTAAGAAGAAAGACAATATTGTTTTATAAACATCTCCGCCATGCCTCCATGGTTTGATTTCAAATTTTTGGGGCTTTTGCAGATGCCAAATGCACAAAAACAGGTGCCAATAGGTAAGAAACGTTGGTTGACGTGAAATAATACTCGCCTTCAAAACTTGTCCGGAATACTAGAGCTCATAAAAACTTGCTCATAAAGTTGAAATATGCCAGCTACTGTGCTCCACGGCTCCCCCAAGAGTTGTGGGGTGTAAATTACAAGGAGCAGTGCCCATTGCTCTTTCACTAATATTACAGACTGCAGAAGGAATGTGTGGTCGCTATGGCAACAGCAGACATTTCCTGCTAGTGGAATCGTAATTAAATGGTGAAGCCATAAATATTGCTACCTTTCTACCTACATTTTAGAATAAGTAAGTCATTACTTTTCTCCTCTTTGCTTCTCATTTTCTTTGTCATTTCATACCTTTTCTCCTCCTGGGAAAAGAAAGACACAGGGAAACCAGCATGAGACGTTACGTCTCTGCACCAAACAGATGCAATTAGTGATCAAGAGGATGAAATTATGAAAAATGGTAGTTGTGTTTTGAACAAGAGGCAGTGAAGTTAGTCATGTTCAGATTGAGCGCATAGTCCGGTTCATAACGTGCCCCCCAGTGTCAGGACAGCGTCTGTTATCTCCCACTGTGTGAGCCCATTAGCAGCCAAGCCTCAGGATGAAGGCCACAGGCTATTTGCAGGAAAGAGAGAATTGGCGTTGAGTGAGTTATAACTCAAAAGCTCCTATTCTTGTTAATAAATGGGAAATTAGCTGCTTTTATACAGCAACAATTATGTTATGCCTCCTCCAAGGTACTGTAAACACTAACCTCATTTACCGATTCACAGAATCATGATTATGTAAACAACCATGTAAATAGTTATATCATTCGCATGGTGATGATGCATCCATTTGTCTATTTACCTGTCTATAGTCCAACTATCTGACTTGAAAATCAAGTTTTTTGAAAAGGTGAAAAGGTGGTTAAAATGTGACCTTTAAACAAACTAATCAATTATCGGAGAGAACAATTCAACACATTTCCAATGACAAAAATAGGATCTTATAATATAACGTGTAATACTTAAAGTGCTTCTAGAAATAAAACTTATTTTAACCAAAATTCCCTGTACAGCAAGTTTAATACAAAACAAAGAGCTTATTCTGCTTAGTAAGAAATACTCAACACAGACTAACCAAACCAAATACAAACAACTTATGTGACCTAAAATTGTCAGTTTTTTGCACTCCGTAGGTTCAATACTGTAGCAACCTGTTAAGTGTAGTGGTTAGTGTTTGATTGTTTTCTGTGGCCCAGAATGCCTCACTGGCTCAGCCACCACAGTGCATGTGTTGGTGCTAATAAAAAAGGAGTGTGGAAAAAATGTTTTTATTTTTGTTGCTGTTGTTGGTTTGGTAGGGCTATGGCCAACAGTAGCCAGTTTTGCAATGAAACAATTGTTGATCAACCATCTCCTTGTCGCCATTAACGTCATGGTAAACGCTGCAATACAGTCAGTCTTATAAAGGGGCCACAATATGATTTTCTTTTCTACATTTAAAACACTTCCTTGTGGTGTACATAACATGTAATGGTGGTTCTTTAGTCAAAATTTTGCATAGATTACATTTTACAAACCACTTTCTTCAGGATGCTGCGTTTTGTGGGCAGTGTTATTTGCGTGCCTCCACTTTGACTGCGCCTATGCTACTTTATATTAGAAATAGCAACAGCGTAGGATGCATGTGCATATAAGAGCCAGTCTGCCCCACAACAAAAGGATAGAGAAGAAGAAAGAACTTGACTACAACAGCAGGCTCACGCAAAGCTCTTTAGGTAAACCTCTACCATACAGGGAGACATCAGCCGACATCACATGATATAAAAACGTCACGAGTTGTGCAAATTCCAAACGGCTTGTTTGGAGGAAGTATGAAGAAAGGCAAGATTGTTTTCTAAATACGTAGAGTTGGTTTTACATAGTAAGTCCCCTTTAAAACAGCCCAGGTAGCTTTTTTCAGCCAACTGTTAGTTGCTGTAATTTTGTTTATGTTATTTCGCTATTATGGAAAATTATCGACTTTTAAACATTTGCTTATCGCTATTGATCAGGCATGGGCAAATTGCAGCCCGTTAAGCTTTTCAACCCGGCCTGCTGGATGTCTCCAAATCAATTTTTTAAACCTTTACTGGAGCCGCAAATATGATGTGTAGTGCATTTTTCAAATTACCGCAAGTCTTGAACTATAGAGAATTCCGATGGTTAAAATCCGCGCTTTTGAGTAATATATGGGTTATTACGGTAATCTACATCACATCAGCTCCAAGCAGATGAGGAAAGAAGCAGTGTGGGCAGGGTTTGTTTACAGCAGCCCAGCCTTAGACTTCAGTGTCAGGGAGGGACGCAGAAGCAGATTTCTACAACAAAGTTCTGTTTTGCAGAAAAGTGATATTATATGAATTATTTTTATATGGATCTTTGAGTGTTTTTTGGTTCTTTGCATTCATGTTTCATCGTGTTTGTTGCATATGTTCTTAGTATTCAGTGTTTTATTGTTCATGGTTATTACAAACCCCTACATTATTTATTTTCATGTTCAATATTTTGTTTAGCAAAAAAGGCTGTAAAATTCCATTCAGTCTTTTGAGGTGGTCTGTCATAATAGTTTTAGCATTCTATCAATCATATTGTGTTTGTGTTGTGTGTTTACCGACACACTTATACACGCACACACACACACACACACACACAAACACACACACACACACACACATATATATACACGTTTATGCATATACATATATATACAGTAATAGGCGCCAGCGCACCCCGCAACCCCGAAGGGAATAGGCGGTAGAAAATGGATGGGGTGGATATATATACAGTATACACATAAACATATATACATATACATATATATATACTGTACACACACACACTCAGGCCCCCAGACACATTTTTACTGTCAAAATAATTGCCCATGCCTGCTATTGATCATTATGTGTCACATCGTGATGCATCAAGAAATGGATGTATCGACACGTCCCTACGATACATTTTACAAATACAAATGTGTCAAGTAAGTGTGTTAGAGGGCTTGGAGTGTTGACAATACACATTGTATAGGTATTATTCATGGTTTTTCGCTGGGAGTCTTCAAACATCGCCCCAGCAGGAGCACTACATATTATCAACAATGGTCGAAGACAACCGGAGAAAATTATTATTCGACTTCTCAGCATCCCTTTCACGCACACCATAAAAACGACTGTATAACAAAATATAAACCTTTTCCACCTTAATTTATCCCATGTCCCATGCTGGACCCAAACAAGACTCACAATCCTTTGCGATCTTTGTGGTGAGTATGCACAATAATGACTTAATATTCCAACCAAGTGCATTTTTTGATGAGCATGTTCATATAACCTAATATTCAGATATATGGCAGGGGTCCAAATTGGGGTATTAATACTCAGAAAATAGATACGAAATTGGTAATCTATGGTAAAACAAAACTGAATATTTACTAGATTCTGGTTAATACAGACTACTGTATAATGTGCAGTTCAACGTGGGATTTGTCATTATTAGTCAAAATATATAAATACAAGTTTGTCTTTCTTTGAAGCTCTCGTCACAATTATATATAAAAAAAGGGAGGCCTTCAGAAATTAACACCCCCAAAATTCAGGCGACAATTGAAGACGAAAAAAACAAAAGCAGAAGATTCATTGCTAGACAAAAACTACAAAGCTAATTTGAGACAAAGATATTATTTTAAAATTGATTGAATAATTTTATGAGGTATTATATTATAGCAGTACTCCCGTTGAATACCAGCTGGAGGGAACATTAATGAAAATACCGTATGTCAAATACTGGACTGGGAGGTCCAGTATGCATTTAACTACATGACGAATGCAAAAACTCTAGGACCTGACAACATTCTAATCAATGCAATGCAATGCAATATCATCATTGCTAAATAACAGACTAAGCTATAGTGTACATACAGCATGCATTAAGCATGGAATAAAGCCAGAGAAGTGGGAGAAAGCTTATATGATTATTATTTTCAAGAAAGGCGTCAGAAGAGATCTGTAAAACTACAGTTCCATTAGCCTCTTCACAAGTATTTACTAGATATTCACCAGAATTCTCACAAACTGGATGGAAAACACATTTGACTATTACCAACCCAGTGAACAAGCAGACATGAGAAGGGGCTACTCTATTAGGGACTACATTCATGCTCTGAACCAACTTGAAGAAAAATGCCAGGAATACAACAAACCACTTTGTATGGCAAAAAATACTTTGACTCAGTTAAGACAAAATCAGAACTAAAATCCAAAATAAATGTAACTACTTAATAACTAATATACCAATTTCCACAGTAACACTACTCAAACAGAGTAAAAAGAAGGGCATAAGACAAGGCGACACTATTTTCTGCATGTTTGGAGAGCACACTTTAACCAGCAAAGAAAAGGGAATACACATAAATGGAGAAATGCTCAACCATCTGAGATTTGCAAGCAGCATTGTAGTCATTGGAGAACTGTTTAGGCAAATGGAAACAACGTTCAAAGACTTTGCAGATGCCAGCAAACTAAGTAGAGTAAAAATTAACATGAAAAAGACAATGGCCAATACACTTTCACCTCGCAAATCTGTGCCGGTAAACGGTAACAAGAAGTCGATGAATACATCCACTTGAGCCAAAGGTTCAGCCTAAAAGAAACGAACAAGAAAAAGAGAATAATCCAGTTGAGCTGTGTCAATATGAGAAATTGAGCAAGATCATGAGAGGAAAAATACCAAATAGTCTGCAGCGGAAAGGCTTTGACCAGTGCACAATTCCAACGATGACATATAGAGCAGAAATCTGGGCCTTGACAAATACTGTAATTTCTGGGCTATAGAATTTTGCGACAAATTTCATTTTGTACATAAATGTATCGAATCCAGCTGGTTCGGCCCCATGGCTTTTTACCGCATTCCACACTGGCTGGTCCCCGTTATACATACTGTATGTTGGCCGCAAATATTCATTACACATTGAAACATTCACACAGGCGCCTGTGTTTATTCATAAATTTAACAAAAGATACCTGTAACACATAATGCTGCCTACTGGTGAGCGCTGTCTTCGTCGTCGTCCTCCTCATGTGCCCCGGGGCCGCTGGGGTGGTTTTCTTTGGATTTGAGGGCACTTCGTGCTTTGGCTTTTACTTTCGTCTCGATGCGGATCGCCTCAGGGCTTGTGCTTTCTTCTTTGGCGGTCGGCGGTCCGGTCTTTCGGGGCCCAAGTGGTGGTGTATTTGTTTCTTTTTTCAATCCTTTATCGACTTTGTGACAGTCTTGTGTGCATTTGGTTTGTTTCTTGATGAGGGTGAGGGCATAACGCACTAAGCGACTGACTGAATGATTGCGAGTGTGTTCGTTTTAATGTAAACAATATCATTGGTCCGCTCACTGTAGGCCATCTCATTGGTATGACGTAAAAAGGCTAAATTTATTGGCAGCGTGTGAAGAACGAAAGAAAGAAATGTGCTTGGCATCACATTCAAGGACAGGAAAACTAATGTTTTGTTCAGAGATCAAACCAAAGTCCAAGAGATCATCCGATCCATTAAAGTCAGTCAATGGAAATGGGTTGGTAGAAGTTTAGACAACGAGTAGACCTTGTCAATAACATCATGGAGACTCAGAGATGGCAAGAGAAATGCAGATGGCAAGACTACATCGACAACTATTAGTAGACTGGCAGAGAGCAGCAAGAGAGTGTCTTGCAGTAGCATGCTGAGATACTGTACCTTCAGCCAGCAGTGGACCGATAACGGCTGACGATGAAGCTCTCTTAAGGATATTTTTCAGATTATTAATTCACTCAAGTTTTTATGCAAATGCTTTGATTGCACCATTAATAGAACGAACTGGCACACTGGTGATTACATTGTACATGCACTAAATCTCAATGAGTTTGGACGACATGTTCTACCTTTTTTTGATGAAATGGTAGCACTCCAATTGCATGTTTTCTTCACAGATTACTTCTTGGCGACAGTGCGAGTCGCCACTGGATCTATTATTGGGCTTCTTATCAGTGTCGTACAGCTGTCAGCGTGGCTCCCACACATCACGCTAGTCAAAGGTTACAGGTGCACGCGCACACTCATAGTCAGCCAGGCGAAGTTATTTAAATGAGCTTGACTGGCATAAAAAATATGTTCGCTTCAAATGTGAATATTTTTATCCGACTGTAAATTCAATCTAAGTCGAATATGGACTGACTGATTACCTATTTTGATCTGTTGTGTGTTTCTACCAACGCATTGTGCCGTTTAATGGAGTTGGAGTCTCCATCCATCCATCCATCCATCCATCCATCCATCTTCCTCTGCTTATCCGAGGTCGGGTCGCGGGGGCAGCAGCCTATGCAGGGAAGCCCAGACTTCCCTCTCCCCAGCCACTTCGTCCAGCTCTTCCCGGGGGATCCCGAGGCGTTCCCAGGCCAGCCGGGAGACATAGTCTTCCCAACGTGTCCTGGGTCTTCCCCGTGGTCTCTTACCGGTCGGACGTGCCCTAAACACCTCCCTAGGGAGGCGTTCGGGTGGCATCCTGACCAGATGCCCGAACCACCTCATCTGGCTCCTCTCGATGTGGAGGAGCAGGGGCTTTACTTTGAGATCCTCCCGGATGACAGAGCTTCTCACCCTATCTCTAAGGGAGAGACCCGCCACCCGGCGGAGGAAACTCATTTCGGCCGCTTGTACCCGTGATCTTGTCCTTTCGGTCATAACCCAAAGCTCATGACCATAGGTGAGGATGGGAACGTAGATCGACCGGTAGATTGAGAGCTTTGCCTTGCGGCTCAGCTCCTTCTTCACCACAACAGTCCGATACAGCGTCCGCATTACTGAAGACGCCGCACCGATCCGCCTGTCGATCTCACGATCCACTCTTCCCTCACTCGTGAACAAGACTCCGAGGTACTTGAATTCCTCCACTTGGGGCAAGATTTCCTCCCCAACCCGGAGATGGCACTCCACCCTTTTCCGGGCGAGAACCATGGACTCGGACTTGGAGGTGCTGATTCTCATCCCAGTCGCTTCACACTCAGCTGCGAACCGATCCAGTGAGAGCTGAAGATCCTGGCCAGATGAAGCCATCAGGACCACATCATCTGCAAAAAGCAGAGACCTAATCCTGCAGCCACCAAACCAGATCCCCTCAACGCCTTGACTGCGCCTAGAAATTCTGTCCATAAAAGTTATGAACAGAATCGGTGACAAAGGGCAGCCTTGGCGGAGTCCAACCCTCACTGGAAACGTGTCCGACTTACTGCCGGCAATGCGGACCAAGCTCTGACACTGATCATACAGGGAGCGGACCGCCACAATCAGACAGTCCGATACCCCATACTCTCTGAGCACTCCCCACAGGACTTCCCGAGGGACACGGTCGAATGCCTTCTCCAAGTCCACAAAACACATGTAGACTGGTTGGGCAAACTCCCATGCACCCTCAAGGACCCTGCCGAGAGTATAGAGCTGGTCCACAGTTCCACGACCAGGACGAAAACCACACTGTTCCTCCTGAATCCGAGGTTCGACTATCCGGCGTAGCCTCCTCTCCAGCACACCTGAATAGACCTTACCGGGAAGGCTGAGGAGTGTGATCCCACGATAGTTAGAACACACCCTCCGGTTCCCCTTCTTAAAGAGAGGAACCACCACCCCGGTCTGCCAATCCAGAGGTACCGCCCCCGATGTCCACGCGATGCTGCAGAGTCTTGTCAACCAAGACAGCCCCACAGCATCCAGAGCCTTAAGGAACTCCGGGCGGATCTCATCCACCCCCGGGGCCTTGCCACCGAGGAGCTTTTTAACTACCTCAGCAACTTCAGCCCCAGAAATAGGAGAACCCACCACAGATTCCCCAGGCACTGCTTCCTCATAGGAAGACGTGTTGGTGGGATTGAGGAGGTCTTCGAAGTATTCCCTCCACCGATCCACAACATCCGCAGTCGAGGTCAGCAGAACACCATCCTCACCATACACGGTGTTGATAGTGCACTGCTTCCCCTTCCTGAGGCGGCGGATGGTGGTCCAGAATCGCTTCGAAGCCGTCCGGAAGTCGTTTTCCATGGCTTTCCCGAACTCCTCCCATGTCCGAGTTTTTGCCTCCGCGACCGCTGAAGCCGCACACCGCTTGGCCTGTCCGCTGCCTCAGGAGTCCTATGAGCCAAAAGAACCCGATAGGACTCCTTCTTCAGCTTGACGGCATCCCTCACCGCCGGTGTCCACCAACGGGTTCTAGGATTTCCGCCACGACAGGCACCAACTACCTTGCGGCCACAGCTCCAATCAGCCGCCTCGACAATAGAGGTGCGGAACATGGTCCACTCGGACTCAATGTCCAGCACCTTCCTCGTGACATGTTCAAAGTTCTTCCGGAGGTGGGAATTGAAACTCTCTCTGACAGGAGACTGACAGACGTTCCCAGCAAACCCTCACAATGCGTTTGGGCCTGCCAGGTCTGTCCGGCATCCTCCCCCACCATCGCAGCCAACTCACCACCAGGTGGTGATCGGTAGAAAGCTCCGCCCCTCTCTTTACCCGAGTGTCCAAAACATGAGGCCGCAAATCCGATGACACAACTACAAAGTCAATCATGGAACTGCGGCCCAGGGTGTCCTGGTGCCAAGTGCACATATGGACACCCTTATGCTTGAACATGGTGTTCGTTATGGACAATTCGTGACGGGCACAAAAGTCCAATAACAAAACACCACTCGGGTTCAGATCCGGGCGGCCATTCTTACCAATCACGCCTCTCCAGGTTTCACTGTCGTTGCCAATATGAGCGTTGAAGACCCCCAGTAGAACGAGGGAATCACCCGGGGGAGCACCCTCAAGTACTCCCTCGAGTGAATCCAAAAAGGGTGGGTACTCTGAGCTGCTGTTTGCGCGTAAGCGCAAACAACAGTCAGGACCCGTCCCCCCACCCGAAGGCGGAGGGAAGCTACCCTCTCGTCCACCGCGTTGAACTCCAACATGCAGGTTCTGAGCCGGGGGGGCAACAAGAATTGTCACCCCAGCCCGTCGCCTCTCACTGCCGGCAACGCCAGAGTGGAAGAGAGTCCATCCCCTCTCGAGAGAACTGGTTCCGGAGCCCTTGCTGTGCGTCGAAGTGAGTCCGACTGTATCTAGCCGGAACTTCTCCACCTCGCGCATTAGCTCAGGCTCCTTCCCCCCCCCGCGAGGTGACGTTCCACGTCCCAAGAGCTAGCTTCTGTAGCCGAGGATCGGACCGCCAAGTGCCCTGCCTTCGGCTGCCGCCCAGCTCACATTGCACCCGACCTCTATGGCCCCTGCTATGGGTGGTGAGCCCATTGGAGGGGGGACCCACGTTGCCTCTTCGGGCTGTGCCCGGCCGGGCCCCATGGGGACAGGCCCGGCCACCAGGCGCTCGCCGTCGTGCCCCAACTCCGGGCCTGGCTCCAGAGGGGGGCCCCGGTGACCCGCGTCCGGGCGAGGGAAATCTGAGTCTCGGTTCTTGTAATTCCATAGAAGTCTTCGAGCTGCTCTTTGTCTGATCCCTCACCTAGGACCGTTTGTCTTGGAAGACCCTACCAGGGGGCATGGAAGCCCCCGGACAACATAGCTCCTAGGATCATTGGGACACGCAAACTCCTCTACCACGGTAAGGTGGCAGCTCAGAGAGGAGAGACTGAGTCTGACTGTTGTAAATCAAATAGTCTGGTTTTTTGCATAAAGAATAATCTCAAGTGAACAAAAGAGCTCAAATGATTGGCATGCAGGTTGGTGATGCTTTGTTCTGCAAGGCCTTTTCTTTTGCCAAGAAGAAAATTAATGATGCAAGAGCCCACTCCAGCTCTGTGTTTGTTTGTAGCCCTGGAAAAAATATACATCAAATAAATATCCCTGCTTTTTTTGCTCTTTTTTCTATCAGATTTGGTTGTTTTGTCTACATTTCAAGCTGGTTGATTTAGTTTTCTCATTCTTACTCTTATATTTCCTATCTCTCATCTCATTTGCTTTTCACTTTTGTCAAACTTTTATCTATTTATAACAAAAATAGCTTTCCACAAGTTCATCCACTGATTTGTAATGCTTTTGTTGGGCTCAAAAGATAAAACATTCCAATGTATTCTATCAGCAGACGTCTTTCTTGCGTTTTTAACACTCACTTTCACAGGCGCCATAAGTATTGCAATTGTATTCATAGTTCATGTTTTGTCCATCCATCCTATATACCGTTTGTCCTCGTCAGGGTCATATAAGCAGCTTTGTTTCAGCTAACTTTGAACGAAGAGTGAGGTACACCCGAGACCAGTCATTCTCAAACTGTGGTTGGGCTCCATTTACTGGTATGCGAAAGAATCAATTGATTAAAATACAGTGTTTTACTTTTTCTATATTCAAACACAGTGTAACTGTTCAAACTGTGTGTAATGTTACAGTGGCCAAAAATATTAAATATACTAGTAATATAAAACCTTTGCCTTGTTTTTAATGAATACTTGGGCCTACTATGCTACTGTATTTTAATGTTTGTCATTATGGTGATACTTAGAGAGCCAAGTTTTTTCTGAGGTGGTACTTGGTGAAAAAAGTTGGAGAACCACTGCGCTAGACTGATCGCTAGTCAAACATAGCACATATTTACAAACAACTATTCATACTCACTGTCGCTTTCGAAAGGAGCACCACAATCCACCCAATAACTGCTTACCCACCCGGTTCTTGTCAAACAGCATATTTTAATTGCTCTTCCTTTTAAGCTAGAATATGTGATTTTCTAAAAATATAACCTTGCACTTCCAGCCTACTCATTGCCATTTCAGAGTAAAGAAAAGACTGAAGCAACACTATTTATTGTAAATCTTAGTTAAAAACTACGCACCTTACTTTCCGGTATATAAGCCACATTCACTAAATTTTATAAGAAAGAAAGATTTTTAGCTGCACTGGACTGGACTGTAAGCCTTAGATATATACTGCTATGTTGTGGAATAAGTCATTTATTTATAAAGATTTTGTAAATATTTTTGTTTCCTCTAACACAGCCATAAAACATTTGATCAAACAAAACAGAAAAGTAATTGATGTCTTTGTGCATTCTTTATGAGATAAATAAGATCTTCTTCTTTTTTAATAAGGGGCAAGATGTTTATCAGGATTTTTCTTCCTTGTACTTTGTAAACACTGAGTTTGAACGGTGGATGATTTTAGTACATTGTTTGATTTATTTGCTTAATCCATTCCATAGTTTAGCTGTTAGTGAAGACAAATCCATGGATGAGCTGCACCTTTGTATAAGCCGCAGGGTTGAAAGATTGGGCAAAAAGTAGTGACTTATAGTCGGGAAAATACGGTAATTAAGCTTACAGTACATTGGAAAATATGCACATTAATTGTACTATTAACCCAGTAAGAAAACACTTCGAACTAGTTGTGGACAGAGCCAAAATAAAAACGAACCATTGATTTCAAATTGACTTGTGATCTTTACCAATAAACAGAGAATAGGTGATAATACATGTTTTTAAAACCAATGCCAGTTAAGTCACATTGTGCTCGATAGAGCCAACCCAAGAGAGAAGTATTGTTGCAATGAATTTCCCCTTGGGGATTGATAAAGTACTTTGACCGCATCAAGGTATGGAGTGTGTCTTACTGTAAGATATTAAAGGAGACCTATTATGTAAAACCAGATGTTTTTTTTACCTGTTTGTGTATTTGGGATCTGTATTAATCCCACTAATTTTATATCAAACTATGCGGAGATATTTTTAAAACATTTGTGCCTTCCTTTATACTTCGGCCACATGAGCCGTTTGGAATTTGCCCAATTTGTGATTTTTTTCTCAGTTGTGACGTCAGCGGATATCTTCATATATGGTAGAAATGTTCCCAAAATGTGTTGCGTGAGTCTGCCATTGTAATCTGACGCTGCAGTCAATAAGCGCTTTCTTTGTCTCGGTCTTCTTGTTGTGGGGCAGACTGGCTCGTACATGCACATGCATCCTCCGCTGTTACCGTTTCTAATATAAATGAGCATATAGTTCTAACTTATTTCTGTCAGTAGTTTCGATATGAAGCGCTAAAAACTACTAAATGGCTGGCAGGGAGCATACACAGTCGGATATCTCCATATATGTTGTAGATTTACCCGAAGAGTTGTGTGCGTGTCTGCCATTGTAGTCTGACGTTGTAGTCAATAAGTTCCTTCTTTTTCTCTATCCTTTGTATAATATGTTAAATAAATAAAAATAAATCATAATAGGGCCCCTTTAAAGGGGAACTGCACTTTTTTTTTGGAAGTTTGCCTATCGCTCACAATCATGAGAGACAAGACCACACGTCTTTTCTTTTTTTTTTTTTTTTGCGATTTAAAAAATAATAAAAATAGTTTGAAAGATTAGGCGATGGTGGAGTCGTCAAAGCCCTCTAAAACAACTTCAAAACCCTTCATTAGCGTTTTATATACACCCTGCAAGTATATATATAATGTCGTAACGGACACGTTCATAACACTATGTAATATGTACAATATTTACCTTATTTTGATCATTAAAAAGATGTGTACATATACAGAACAAGTTATATATATAAATAGAAATAACTTTTTGGTCTCAAATTTTATTTTGAGAAAAGCAGTCAAACATGTACAGCACGTCAAATTAAGCGGGCACTTTTTAGTAATAAGAACTTGTTCAGTTGCTCGACAATGACGAGTTGGTGACAACTTAAGCAGGTTTCACTGTAGGTCCCTGTATTTTTTTAAAATTTAATTTAACCTTTATTTAACCAGGAAAGTCCCATGGAGATTAAAAAAACTATTTTTCAAGGGAGTCCTGGCCAAGAGGCAGCAAAGAATAGAGTTACATAAAAATACATGTCATACACATTACAATTTAAAAACAACCTCTCAAATGCTCTCAACCTGGACTTAAAAGCGTTTAATGAAATAAGTTCCGCTCATTTCCAGTCTTTGGGCAACATGCTCCATGTGAAAGGAGCAGAGTAAACAAAAGCCCTTTTTTCCCAGTTCTGTGCGGGGAAATGGAACAGTGAGCAACAAATGATCATTTGAACGCAAACAGTAAGAGTCAACACTCCTCTGCGTGATTAAGTTACTAATATAGGAGGGCAGTAGACTAAGCACGGCCTTATAAATACAAGTATACCAATGACCCAGCCTCCTGGAGGACAAAGAAGGCCATCCCACTTGAGAATACAGCTCACAATGATGAGTCAAGGCCCTACAGTTAGTTATGAACCTAAGAGAAGCTTGATGCACAGTGTCAATCCTATGTAGACATTGAGCAGGGGCATTCATATATAACAGATCTCCATAGTCTAAAATAAATACAAATGTTGCAGTGACAAGGCGGTTTAAAAAAAAAATCATATAACGGAGCCTTATCATTCTCTAATTTACTTTTACTTCTGCTTCTTCGCATGTTCTCTATTTAGGGTGGGGAGGCCTTGATCTGTGAACAAAATATGTATACAATATTTATGTACACAATATACTGCAAATAGCTACCATTAAAGGTCAATAAAATCACACACTGTTTTATAGTGTATCTACTTATTTTACACTAAAAAGGTTTTGAAGTTGTCTATCGACTTATTTTACACTTGATAGAGTTTTGACACCCAAGGCCAGCAACGGTCACTTTTCCCATGTGCTGAACTGTTTAACAACAATCACAATACAAGTCTGCCTGTACAACAGAGTAAAAACATTGTGTATTGTGATAAATTATAGTTGATCCTATACCTGTTATAACTTCAAGGAATTCAAACACATTTTAAGAGAGATTATACAAATCCTACTTTCGCAAAACAATTTGCATATCAGACATAAAGGAGAAGGGTGGGATATATTTAGAAGCATTTGGGGTCTAAACATTTCTTGATGTGTATTCACGACATTTGGCAAAACCCAAATTCACAGAACCATCTTGCCCCAAAACTTTTTTTTCTCCCTTAAACTGCATTTTACAAAAGAAGTTTCTTGATGCCAAAATATTACCACACATACATGTATTAACATTTTTTTTTTTTTTTGGGGGGGGGATACATGAATTATTAACATTGTTACAAAAATTGTATTTACTTCTAGAGTTAACATTGTTCATACAAATGCTGCACCATTTCCAGATGTGCTTAAATTAGTGCACACATAAAGCACCATTGTGTTATATACCTGTCTGCACATTAGTAATGGTTCAAACTGGAAGATTCCGTGAATTCATATTAAACTATTCAATGCTGACCTAAACCTAATTACTTACCATTTTATTTTAAGAATAAAAAAACGGTTGTCTTTTCTTTTTTCTTTTTTTTTTTAGATGGCTCATGTATTTTACTTGTTTATTGCTGCTATTACTATGTTTAGGAACTTCACCAGAGCATAGCTGAACATTTTTATTTGCAGGCACAAAAAATCATATAACAAACATACAAAAAAACATCAGGATATTTACAGCTGTGATTAAAGGTCCAAGCAACGTAAGTACAAGTTATGGCTTGTAGAAAGTTGTTGCCCTCTCATTAAAGTTCATCGTGCTAATGATAGTTGTCACCAGTTTTTGTCTAGCTAGGAAAGCATTGGATGTTCTTCTACTTGTTAATCGTGGCCTCCACACGCAGCCTTGCTGAAGCACACACAGTAAATACTATCGACTGATCCAGCCCACTCCCTACTCAGTACATGACGTAGGAAATCAATCAATGGCTAATGGAGTCCACGCGTACAAAGTAATCTCCTGCTGCAAAACCTGAATATGATTATTATTATCATAATTATAATTTATCACATGTTTAAATGTGTAAATTGTAGTGTGGGAGTCAAGTCTTGCATAATATAAATACCGTAATTTCCGGACTATAAGCCGCACCTGACTATAAGCCGCACCAGCTAAATTTAGGGGAAAATACAGATTGCTCCATATATAAGCCGCACCCGACTATAAGCCGCAGGGTTTTGATGTGTAATTACCGTAGTATATAGGGGTTCCTGCTACCACGGAGGGGATTGTCGGGACAGAGATGACTGTTTGGGAACGCAAAGCGTCCCATTTATTAACAATAAATCTTTCAATCATTCAATCAAACTTTCACATCTTTGACATGGCGAACAGCATTCGTGCAGAGTACAAATAATACAACGGTGCAAAGTAATACAAAGTGCTCGCCTGTACGTTATCAAAATAACCAGCCTACCGTTATATGAAAAGTCAGTCTTTAATCATTGTGTCATCGTCTTCCTCCTGCGTACTAAAACCACCGAAATCCTCTTCGTCGGTGTCGGAGAAGAACAGGCCGCAAATAAGCCGCACCCTTGTATAAGCCGCAGGGACCAGAACGAGGGGAAAAAGTAGCGGCTTATAGTCCGGAAATTACGGTACATTCATCAAATATTTGTATATCCCTTCAATTTAGTTTAAATGATCTTGTATTTGATGCATTCCAGAGAGAGAAATTACTTTTATTTTCATACCAACTAAAGTAGATTATTGAACAAGATTATTTTTCATGCTCAAAATGTGTTTTTATTAGAGAGCAGTTGGTGTGGCGGCCCTAAATAATTTGTTTAAAGGTCTTCAATCTGATTTACATCTATTGCCCATGATGTTTCTGCCAAATTCAAATTGGTGCAATAACCACGTTCGCATCCAATTCAATTTGGTCAACATTATCTTCTGTTTTTATTCCTGCCCCTAAGCCACTTAAACATAAATGCTTACACTCTTAGCCATTTTCACAGCAAATTCATCATATTGTCAATTTGCTTCAGTAATATACTCAAGTATATACCGGAGTTCAAATAGTTTTT
>NC_084738.1:30867063-30884563 GCF_033978785.1 Entelurus aequoreus
TTAGAATTTGATGCCAGCAACACGTGACAAAGAAGTTGGGAAAGGTGGCAATAAATACTGATAAAGTTGAGGAATGCTCATCAAACACTTATTTTGAACATCCCACAGGTGAACAGGCAAATTGGGAACAGGTGGGTGCCATGATTGGGTATAAAAGTAGATTACATGAAATGCTCAGTCATTCACAAACAAGGATGGGGCGAGGGTCACCACTTTGTCAACAAATGCGTGAGAAAATTGATGAACAGTTTAAGAAAAACCTTTCTCAACCAGCTATTGCAAGGAATTTAGGGATTTCACCATCTACGGTCCGTAATATCATCAAAGGGTTCAGAGAATCTGCAGAAATCACTGCACGTAAGCAGCTAAGCCCGTGACCTTCGATCCCTCAGGCTGTACTGCATCAACAATCAACATCAGTGTGTAAAGGATATCACCACATGGGCTCAGGAACACTTCAGAAACCCACTGTCAGTAACTACAGTTGGTCGCTACATCTGTAAGTGCAAGTTAAAACTCTCCTATGCAAGGCAAAAACCGTTTATCAACAACACCCAGAAACGCAGTCGGCTTCGCTGGGCCTGTGCTCATCTAAGATGGACTGATACAAAGTGGAAAAGTGTTCTGTGGGCTGACGAGTCCACATTTCAAATTTTTTTTGGAAACTGTGGACGTCGTGTCCTCCGGACCAAAGAGGAAAAGAACCATATAGGCGCAAAGTTGAAAAGCCAGCATCTGTGATGGTATGGGGGTGTATTAGTGCCCAAGACATGGGTAACTTACACATCTGTGAAGGCGCCATTAATGCTGAAAGGTACATACAGGTTTTGGAGCAACATATGTTGCCATCCAAGCAACGTTACCATGGACGCCCCTGCTTATTTCAGCAAGACAAAGCCAAGCCACGTGTTACATCAACGTGGCTTCATAATAAAAGAGTGCGGGTACTACACTGGCCTGCATGTAGTCCAGACCTGTCTCCCATTGAAAATGTGTGGCGCATTAATTAAAATGCCACAACGGAGACCCCCGGACTGTTGAACAACTTAAGCTGTACATCAAGCAAGAATGGGAAAGAATTCCACCTGAGAAGCTTAAAAAATGTGTCTCCTCAATTCCCAAACGTTTACTGAGTGTTGTTAAAAGGAAAGGCCATGTAACACAGTGGTGAACATGCCCTTTCCCAACTACTTTGGCACTTGTTGCAGCCATGAAATTCTAAGTTAATTATTATTTGCAAAAAAAAAAAAAAGTTTATGAGTTTGAACATCAAATATCTTGTCTTTGTAGTGCATTCAATTGAATATGGGTTGAAAAGGATTTGCAAATCATTGTATTACGTTTATATTTACATCTAACACAATTTCCCAACTCATATGGAAACGGGGTTTGTAGGTAGTGGGCAGTTTTGAGGCATTTTTGTTAATTGTATCCGTAGTACTGATATTAATACCATTACGTCTAACTTCGGTAGTGCGGCGTAAATAATTTCGATCACATCTATGGATTGATGTGGTGGGGATCTTGAGATTATTTGCTTGGTGCTGCGATAGATTCAACGCTTCATAATTTGCCACCTTAGTAGAATGCATGCATACCTCTGGTCACTAAAGAAAAAATATGTGAGTTGTGTATTATTCTACAAGGAATGCTGTGTGTGCATGATGGCGCCTTCCCGATTAGGGTGAAGGCCATCGTTCCTCATCAAGTCCGGTTTGCCCCAGAAAGAGGGCCAATTATCAATAAACATTAGTCCCTGTTCTCTACAAAAGTAGCCAGCCACTTGTTAAGCGAGACTAATCTGCTATACCTCTCATCATTGCCTCTTGCACACAGGGGGCCTGAGACAAGTACTCGATGCCGAGCCATCTCTCTGGCAAGATTACAAGTCCAAGTTCCTCGTTGTAATCGCTGACTTTCTCATCCTAGTGTCATTGGACCTGACGTGTACAACTATGTTCGCGTAGCTAGTGGTGCGATTAACCTGTCGTACGTGTTTACTAGGCCTGTTGCGAGTCAGCTCCTTAAGATTAGCGCCAATGTCGGGTGCTCGGGCCCCAGGAATACACTTAATTATGGCTGGTTTACTAAACTGTATGTTCCGGGTGATGGAGTCCCCTATTACTAAGAGTTGGTGTCTGGTACACTGGGTTGCAGGACTAGTTAAAGGGCTAAATCTATTATGGTTCTTAACCAGTTCACCAGCGCTTGCAGGTCACTTAAGGCTGCCACAAACTGTGCTAGTCAGCTTGCTACAGCTAACATTATCCAACGTACCCACATCGTCTAAAGTTACGAAGTTACTCTGCTCTAACTGGCGGACACGGCTCTCTAGTAAAGGTGCACGAAGAACAGGAAGCCATACTCATGTTGTTTCTTTCACCGAGTCGAGTTCCTGCTGTTTTCGGAGCGCCTAGCTTAGCTTTGCTAGCTTAGCAGCTAGCTAGCTGAAAGTAAAGCGATGACACCGCCACAAACGGCGCCTTTAAACATGAAAAATATGAAGGAAGATTTGGCCCATGTTCAAAAGAGAGTAAGTTAAACTGTTCTATTAACGTATATAAGTTGGTATAAGAAGTCTTCGTTAACACACTGCCTTTGAAAATTATCGTTAGTATCTTTTTACCTTTATTCCATTTATTTACTGTATATAATCTAAATCAGTATTAATCACATTTATTTTCAAACTGTACCAACTTTTAATAAATAAAAAAAATTGTGAGCATAATATTAAATAAGTTGAGCTGTTTAGATATTAGTTGGTTTATTTGTATATTGTAAACTACTGCAAATAAATATGTTTTAATACATATATTGTTTTACAGATACATAATACACAAATACATTATTTTACAATGAATAATTTTGAGTGCCACTGGTTGTCTCTATCTTAACCCCAGTGGTGTCTCAACAACCATCGACCCGTTCTGGGACATCAGCCTGGACCTGCCAGGTTCCTCCACCCCCTTTTGGCCATTAAGTCCCGGAGGAGATGGATCTACACTAAACGGAGAGAGTCACACCAATGGAGCCACGACACTGACTGACTGTCTACGAAGGTACCCAACTGAAATAATATTTAGTTTTATATAGTTATCTTTAATTTTTAAGTGTAACAAATAATCATAATTGCTTTGCATCATATACTGTACAATCTTGGTACTGTTTTCTCAAACCCTGAGTTGTTTTGCTTAATAAAACACAAAATTACATCTACAACGCATACACTATATTGATGCTCAATGTAAATGCCAAAATATATATATCTACAGTCGTTGTCAAAAGTTTACATACACTTGTAAAGAACATAATGTCATGGCTGTCTTGAGTTTCCAATAATTTCTACAACTCTTATTTTTTGTGATAGAGTGATTGGAGCACATACTTGTTTGTCACAAAAAACATTCATGAAGTTTGGTTATTTTATGAAATTATTATGGTTTTACTGAAAATGTGACCAAATTTGCTGGGTCAAAAGTATACATACAGCAATGTTAATATTTGGTTACATGTCCCTTGGCAAGTTTCACTGCAATAAGGTGCTTTTGGTAGCCATCCACAAGCTTCTGGCAAACTTCTGGTTGAATTTTTGACCACTTCTCTTGACAAAATTGGTGCAGTTCAGCTAAATGTGTTGGTTTTCTGACATGGACTTGTTTCTTCAGCATTATCCACATGTTTTCAATGGGGTTTAAGTCAGGACTTTGGGAAGGCCATTCTAAAACCTTAATTCTAGCCTGATTTAGCCATTCCTTTACCACTTTTGACGTGTGTTTGGGGTCATTGTCCTGTTGGAACATCCAACTGCGCCCAAGACCCAACCTCCGGGCTGATGACTTTAGGTTGTCCTGAAGAATTTGGAGGTAATCCTCCTTTTTCATTGTCCCATTTACACTCTCTGTAAAGCACCAGTTCCATTGGCAGCAAAACAGGGCCGGAGTATAATACTACCACCACCATGCTTGGCGGTAGGAATGGTGTTCCTGGGATTAAAGGCCTCACCTTTTCTCCTCCAAACATATTGCTGGGTATTGTGGACAAACAGCTCAATTTTTGTTTCATCTGACCACGGAACGTTCCTCCAGAAGGTCTTATCTTCGTCCATGTGATCAGCAGCAAACTTTAGACGAACCTTAAGGTGTCGCTTCTGGAGCAAGAGCTTCCTTCTTGCATGGTAGCCTCTCAGTCCACGGCAATGCAAAACACACTTGACTGTGATCACTGACACCTGTGTTCCAGCAGCTTCCAATTCATTGCATATCTGCTTTTCGGTGGTTCTCGGTTGACTCTTAAACATCCTGACCAATTTTCTCTCAGCAGCAGGTGATAGCTTGCATTTTCTTCCTGATCGTGGCAGTGACAAAACTGTGCCATGCACTTTATACTTACGAACAATTATCTGCACAGTTGCTCTTGGGACCTTAAGCTGCTTTGAAATGGCTTCATGTGACTTTCTTGACTTGTTCAAGTCAATGATTTGTTTTTTCAGATCTGTGCTGAGTTCCTTTGACTTTCCCATTGTCGGGTTTGTAACCGAGTCTAATGACTGCATCACATGAGCCCTATTTAAATGGGCTCAGAGAAGTCAACAGGTGGCGTCAATCATAATCACTCACATGAAGTTAAGAGGCTATGCCATCCATCCATCCATCCATTTTCTACCGCTTATTCCCTTTGGGGTCGCGGGGGGCGCTGGCGCCTATTTCAGCTACAATCGGCTATGCCATGAAGCTAAATTGATTTGATTGTAACTTTTCTACATCACCAAAATTGATAATGTATGTTACTGTATGTATACTTTTGACCCAGCAGATTTGGTCACATTTTCAGTAGACCCATAATAAATTCATAAAAGAACCAAACTTCATGAATGTTTTTTTGTGACAAACAAGTATGTGCTCCAATCACTCTATCACAAAAAAATAACAGTTGTAGAAATTATTGGAAACTCAAGACAGCCATGACATTATGTTCTTTACAAGTGTATGTAAACTTTTAACCACGACTGTATACGTCTGGGTGAGTGCTACTGGTTCAGTGAGTTTTAGCGCTTGGAAAACAAAACTTTTACTGTTTCTTTTGTTTTGTCAAAATATACATAACATATGCTAGTTTTGTCCAGTTTAAGAGCATGTGGTTGGAAATGTATTCCTAAAGTTAAGTTAATCAGGTAAGTTAAAGGCCTACTGAAACCCACTACTACCGACTACGCAGTCTGATAGGTTATATATCTATAATGAAATCTTAACATTGCAACACATGCCAATACGGCCGGGTTAACTTATGAAGTGCAATTTGAAATTCCCCGCGACACTTTCGGTTGAAAAACGTCTAGATATGATAACGTATGCGTGTGACGTCAGGAGAGAACGGAAGTATTCGGACCCCATTGGATCCAATACAAAAAAGCTTTGTTTTCATCCCAAAATTCCACAGTATTCTGGACATCTGTGTTGGTGAATCTTTTGCAATTTGTTTAATGAACAATGGAGACTGCAAAGAAGAAAGCTGTAGGTGTGATCGGTGTATTAGCGGCTTACTACAGCAACACAACCAGGAGGACTTTGAGTTGGATAGCAGACGCGCTAGCCGGCGACCTCACTTTAACTTCCTCCGTCTCCGGGCCGCCAACCGCATCGGTGATCGGGTGAAGTCCTTTGCGCTCCGTCGATCGCTGGAACGCAGGTGAGCACGGGTGTTGATGAGCAGATGAGGGCTGGCTGTCGTAGGTGGAGAGCTAATGTTTTTAGCATAGCTCTGGGAGGTCCCGTTGCTAAGTTAGCTTCAATGGCGTCGTTAGCAACAGCATTGTTAAGCTTCGACAGACTGGAAAGCATTAACCGTGTATTTACATGTCCATGGTTTAATAGTATTGTTGATCTTCTGTCTATCCTTCCAGTCAGGGGTTTATTTATTTTGTTTCTATCTGCATTTGAGCCCGATGCTATCACGTTAGCTCCGTAGCTAAAGTGTTTCGCCGATGTATTGTCGTGGAGATAAAAGTCACTGTGAATGTCCATTTCGCGTTCTCAACTCTCATTTTCAAGAGGATATAGTATCCAAGATGGTTTAAAATACAAATCCGTGATCCACAATAGAAAAAGGAGAAAGTGTGGAATCCAATGAGCCCTTGTACCTAAGTTATGGTCAGAGCGAAAAAAGATACGTCCTGCACTGCACGCTAGTCCTTCACTCTCACGTTCCTCATCCACGAGTCTTTCATCCTCGCTCAAATTAATGGGGTAATTGTCGCTTTCTCAATCCTAATCTCCTTCGCTGCATTGTAAACAATGGGAAAATGTGAGCAGCCCTTCCTCCTGTGACGTCACGCTACTTCCGGTATAGGCAAGGCTTTTTTTTATCAGCGACCAAAAGTTGCGAACTTTATCGTCGTTGTTCTCAACTAAATCCTTTCAGCAAAAATATGGCAATATCGCGAAATGATCAAGTATGACAAATAGAATGGATCTGCTATCCCCGTTTAAATAAAAAAAATGTCATGCGATATATATTATATATAATTATTTCTATGGTGGTCCGTGCGGTCAAACTAGACATTTTAGCCGGGTAATGCCAACAATCTGTCCCGACTCCCGACGAAAATATTGCTGCGTAACTTTACAAATACATTTGGCTAATCGACATCAGTAAAATGTGGCATCATTACTTAGTAAACCATCTTGCAAGAAGCATAAACAAGAGAAATCTACAGCGTAGGACTCGTCGATTGCCATTTGAAGTTCCTTGGAGTAGGATTCGGATTCGGCTGTGTATCTGGCAACCTCAGTCATGGAGAGTGGGAGAGGACTACAGAACTTTGACCATGACCATTTCTGACCATATTACTACATATGGCACCTTTAATGTTAACACATTTAGGGAATAACTCCCTAGACACAGGAGGACCTTGAGGGCAAAAATCAAACAATTTAAATTGTAAACCCTGATTGGAATACCCCTAATTACTACAGCAACACAGATACCACCCAACAGTACTAAATTATTGTAGTTTTAAAAGGTTAATTATGTGAATTGGTGGTCAGCAACTGTCAGCAGGCAGAATGGAGAGCAAGGGGCCTCCCACTGAAAGTGGAATGCAAAGGTTTCTCTGCTCGTTTTCTGGCCATTTTGGCATCAAGGGAGAAAGAAAGAGGAGAGTCATCCGCAGTATTATCAAAGCAGCAGAGAGCCTCAAGATGGCTGTGGCTCAAGAAATGAGATTTGTGGAGTTGTGGTAGCTAGCTAGCCCAAGCTGGGTTACCTGGATGAGGGAGTATGATGTTGAAACACCCAATGATTCCAGCAATGTCACTGAAATGTGACCAGAAGCATCAGCAGATGTATTTAACAGTGATAGAATCCCTGCCCCTAATAGATAGTCACCACATGCATACTGTCTATCCAAATTAAGGTGTTTATCATGAACTGTTTGCATATCTTACTTAGGCTATATTGGATCCACATTGTAATGAAATGCAAGGCGCACAAACACATCTTTGGCTCAGTTTATTTGCTGAGAAAGAGATGAGAGACACCATCTATAGTGCACTGTATGTACCAAGTATAGTTACTTACCGTCCAGGTTCACCAGACCAGAGCACCTAGGCAGCAGTGCGAAGATCAAGTGCAGCGGTTGCCATAGTTACCAAGAGTCGACCAAGCAACTGACCATGAAAAAGTTGCCCATTGTGGCCTGCTTTCACCTCAAAGTAAGAGTTTCACTTCAAGATGGCTCTCTCTGCTTTCATTTCCTGTTTATAATGTGTGTGTGTGTGTGTATTGTCAGAGGTTTGAACACTCAGCCAAACTACGGAGAAAGATCACAACATACGTCTCTTTTCCTTTGGAGCTTGACATGACTCCTTTCATGGCTTCAAGGTGAGAATACTAGACCAGCAGCGAGGACAAGCATTGAAGTGCAAAACAATCTTTCAACTTCATAGATACTTACCTTATTACGAATTAATGTTTTTGTTTTCAAAATGTATGGAGAAACTAAGAAAAAGGCTTACAATTGTGTGACAAATTATAACAGAGTAGTTAATAGTTTTTCCATTGCATGTTTCAGTAAGGAGAGCAGGATGAACGGCCAGTACCAGCAGACTGTGGAGCCCTTCAACAATGACAACAAGTAAGATTATCTCTTTCTCATAAGTAGTAATCAGCGCACGGCCCATATGTTACCGTTTTATTGTCATGAAACCGATTACCATTTTTTCCGGACTATTGAGCACACCAGGATATAAGCCGCACCCACTAAATTTGAGGGGGAAAAAAAGTTTGCCATATATTAGCTGCACTGGACTATAAGCCGCAGACATACTATATATGTTGTGAAATGAGTTATTTACACAGAAATATTTTCTAAATGTTTATTTACATACCTTAATTGTTTCCAAACGGTGTCTCTAACACCGCAGTAAAACAGATGGTCAAACAAAACAGAAGTCATCGTCATGGCCCCACTAGCTGCGTAAGCTAGTATTCCAATCAGCTACACAGACTCAATAACTCCACGTTGATGTCTTGGTGAGTTTACTGAGGACATTTTTAAACTGAAACAATACGAAAATAATCCCATTGCAAGTTAATAATACTAACACAGACACTAGTAAACGTAGTAGCACATTAGCTCATGCTAACAACTCTAGCGCTATTATATTACTATAGCATGTACAAATATGCATGAAAACACTCCTAGAGACATCACACATGGGACAGTTTAGTAAGTATAAGCAGTTTAAGTTTTACTATAAAACTTACAAACGTTGCTTGGAGTGCAGAATGAAGAATCCATACGGGCCTAAACGTTATGCACGGCTGGAAGACGAACACAGCACTCCGGATGGAAAAAAAAAAGCACTATTTTTGCATTACGTTACCTCAATTCTTCCCGGGAGTGAAAAACAGTGGTGGCCAACCAAGTTGTGCAGCAAGCAGCGCACGAACTGTCGATTGAGTTCCCAGACAGTTCGAACTATTTTGTGCTCCGACGTCATTTTACATGACAAAACAAAAAAGCATGGAGTTCTACAACTTCTTTGTGTGTGGCTGGGTCAAATAAATTGGTGTCAAGACTCTCCCGGATAAATATGCACTGTTTTTGGTAAGGTTGCATTTCATGATTTAACTTTGCGCCTTGCGAGGACGTGTCCATGTAAACAAATGAGCACCTGACAGCTTTGAAACCAGTAACTTAATTTCCATTTAACAAACTAACAATTACTAAATCATCACCATATTAGATTTTTGTCCTGCTATCTTATGTAGTCTGACACTTTTGTGTACAAAATAAACAAGAAGGGAGACGTAAAAGTACCTTTACTGACAAAGTATCATATCTGGTTTCTGTTTGTTAAAAATTAAAATACAAATACTATCAAGATAATACTTCAATGAGATAAACTAAACTGGTTACCGGTAATTATATTAAATATACATCAAACTATATATCAAACAGATCTCTAACGAAGTGGTCACTGCGTTCTTCCACTCTGTTCCCTTGTACTGCAGTGTGCGCCTTTTTGTCGTCGTCTTTCATAAAATCTTACTCTTCCAAATCTTGCACTCTTCCGCCCTTCTTGATTACCTTTGATCCTTTTTGCATTTTGAACGGTTCGTACACCCGCAAACAACGCAAGCATCGGGGCAATTTTCTTCAAGAAAGACTAAATGGCACTTAGTACCCATTGAGAACGAAGCTAGCTTGACCACCACGCATATTCAATGAGCCGGACATAACGTCATTCAAATCCAAGCAATACCTGTAAATGGAAGGACACCTGCAGTGAGCGAACTCATCCATAAAATGGCATCATAGCACAGACCATAATAATAATAATAATAATACCTGGGATTTATATAGCGCTTTTCTAAGTACCCAAACTCGCTTTACATGTTTTTCTGAACCCATCAATCATTCACACCTGGTGGTGGTTAAGCTACTTTCGTAGCCACAGCTGCCCTGGGGTAGACTGACGGAAGCGTGGCTGCAATTTGCGCCTACGGCCCCTCCGACCACCACCTATCATTCATCATTCATTTCACCGGTGTGAGTGGCACCGGGGGCAAAGGGTGAAGTGTCCTGCCCAAGGACACAGCGGCAGCGATTTTTGGATGGTAAGAGGCGGGGAGCGAACCTACAACCCTCAGGTTTCTGGCAGGGTTGCTCTACCCACTACGCCACGCCGCCCCATAAAACACTTTCCCGGTGTATTTGCTGGATTATTTTTTTTAAAGTATTTTTAGTATGGCTGTTATCGGAGAAAAATCCATAAATTTGCCACACCGTCTTATGAGCTGCACCGCTCAATGTGTAAGAAAAAAGTAGCGGCTTATAGTCCAGAATTTACGGTATGTGTTACTAATCTCCATTCTGGTATCCAAATCTCTCACATAATTATGTGATTGACATTTTGACTTATTTTGCTAAGTAAATGCAAAAATCCGCTTTCTCAAGTCTTTTTGTCACAGATCTTAAAATTGTGTCCTATACTGATCTCAATCAGATACAGCCTGTTTGCAGTAGTCAACCACCAGGGGACACTAGAGAGCGGCCATTACACCACCTTCATTAGGCAGCATAAAGACCACTGGTTCAAATGTGACGACGCCATCATCACCAAGGCCAGCATCGAGGCAGTGCTCGACAGCGAAGGGTGAGCTGTCTCCATATACTACAGTATTCCTGCCAGCCTGTCCAGAGCTCAAAAACTAAAAATCTAGCTCACATATGCATATTTTTGAAGAAAAGAGGCTTATTTTATTATTTGGGTTTACACATGTGCAATAATTATTATGGTCATGCAATTGTAGGCAGGTGAGACGTACTTTGACAAAGAAGCTGAATTAATGGAAGGTACAGTTTAATTTTAAACAGCTTCATTAGACACATTTGTAAGGGGGCAAATAAGCTGTCATATCGTTAAAGTTAAAAGTTAAAGTTAAAGTCCCAACGATTGTCACAACACACTGGGTGTGGTGAAATGTGTCCTCTGCATTTGGCCCATCCCCATGTTCACTCCCTGGGAGGCGAGGGGAGCAGTGAGCAGCAGCATGCGCCGCGCTCGGGAATCATTTGGTGATTTCGTATGACCATCTCAAATCTGTGATCAAAATACTGTTCAGAGGAACAGTCCATCCACACTTACCAGTTACACAGGTGTAATAAAAAGTAAATTACCACTGTGAATAAGAAAATAGTTCACTTATTTAATGAAGCTCCCTGTGTATGTTCTTTTTCTCCTTCATTTTTTTCTCTTAGAGGGGAACTGCACTTTTTGGGAATGTTGCCTATAATTCACAATCCTTATGAGTGACAAGAACACAAATCATCAAATCTGCTGTTGTTTTTTGTTTTTGCTTGGGAAATATTCTAGAATTATTATACAGAAGGATAAGAACCGCACTGGGAAAAAAGTTAAGCGTAAAGTTGATAATATATCAATATGTATGCTAATAAATTAACAACTTTGCTTGGCTGTTTTTGATATGGGAATATATCTAATTACTCGACATGACTACATTGGATGTGTTTTAGCGTGATTAGTTGACAAAATGTAAATAATGACTTTAAATTGTTCTTCACCTAAAACAAATCATTCTAGCACAAGAGCATTTTACCAATACAGGAAAAAATACACAATAAGTAATAATAAAATGTAAATGTGTTTATAAATAGTATGAATAAAGCTACAATAAAAATTAGGACATGATAAAAATACAAAATTGTACTACCCTGCCTGGTGTGTTTACTCTTTCACTACTTTACATATCTACATTAGAAGAACCAGAAAGTGAATCTAGATCTCATTATTCACTTTAAAAGAGGCGATCAAAATACCGGTACTTGATTCGTTGGCCAACGTCACATCTCTAGTTCAGGGTGTACTTACTTTGGTCATCTCCTATACACGGTGGTAAGCAGTTAGCTTCTGCAGACTCAGCATTAATTGTCTGCCTGATTTTCTCCCCAGGTACCTTTTATTTTACCATAAACAGTTCCTGGAGTACGAATGATGCGCCTGAAACTCATCCCAATGCATATGAGCCCTGAAGCACTATTGCAAGCTGGAAGTCAAGACACACCGAAGGACGCACTCCTTGTAAATCTTCCAAACCAGTTTGGATTGTCAGCAGCCTTTTATGATCATTTTTGCCTTGACAGAAGGTTTTAATCCCAATGCACGTTGAGGACGGTTTACGCCACGCACGCAAACATCCACACTGGGACAAGCTGCTTCTCTCTAGAATCAAGGCTCATTTGTTTCAGTTTTTAAAGGCCAATACAATGACAAGCACATCATATACAGGTACACACTTTCTCAAATGACCAAATATTGCATTATGCATTTTTCGCTGCACTGAGAAAAAAAAAAAATTCCTCACAAAATGTATGATAAGCATTTTAAGAAAGGTTGTTAATGTCTGTCACTAGTTGTGAGTTTGCCGTCCTGTTAACAACAGGGGAAGCTTCGACGACGCTTTAACCGAGTGTGTCGGATGTTTCCGCGTTTATTGCTGCTTCCAACTGTCGCAGGGGCGGACATCGCTCAGTAAATATTATATTTTTATAAATACTATAATTGTAAAGGTTGGTTTACAGTTTTGCATTCACTCTCACGTTGTCCGTCTGTGTTGCATTGTGCTGTGTTGTTTTTCCATACGCAAAAGAGCTAACTAACTACACCCACTCTGGAAAATGCTGCTATGGCGGCTTTATGTTTTGTTAGTTAAACTGTGTTTTTTTTTTTTTAATATACTGTTCCTGAGCAGTTTATAGTCATATATTCTTCATGTTCACGGTATGTGGTTGTAATGTTGGTTCAGGTCAGTGCTAAAAAGAAAATATGGGAAGTGTCATCCTCAGAATAGTGTGAAAAGGGTCCTACAGTGTTAATCTACGGCCGCATGCTGCTTGATTTTAGTGTGTGTGTTGGTGTATGTGCACAAGAGACAGGGTGAGATAAATGCTCCTCGTCGGTGTGGTTGTAAAAGAGAAAAAAAAAGTGTTATTGCGTATATAAAAAAAGTGTGTTTGTGTTCAAGTTTGTATGCACGTGTGGTGCGCGTGCGTATGTGGTGTTTGTGTACTGAATCAGTACTTGCGTTCAGCATGCTGCCCAAGCTGAATATTCAATTTATTTGTTGTTTTTTTTCACATGTTGAAGATGTAAAGCATATACATGTATATATGTGTGTGTGTGTGTGTGTATATATATGTATATGAATATATATATATATATATATATATATATATATATATATATATATATATATATATATATATATATATATATATATATATATATATATATATATATATATATGTATATATGTATATATGTATATGTATATATGTATATGAATATATATATATATATATATAATATAAATATGTATGTATATATGCATATATAAATGCATATGTATATATGTATATATGCATATGTAGATATGCATATGTCTATATATGCATATACATGTGTATATATACAGTATATATATATGTATATATGCATATATATATAAATATATATATGTATATAAATGTATATGCATATATATATATATATATATATATATGCATATACATTTATATATATATATATATATATATATATATATATATATATGCATATACATTTATATACATATATATATTTATATATATATATGCATATATATATATATATATATATATATATGCATATACATTTATATACATATATATTTATATATATATATATATATATGCATATATACATATATATATATATATACTGTATATATACACATGTATATGCATATATAGACATATGCATATCTACATATGCATATATACATATACATACATATGCATATATACATGCATATATATACATATGCATTTATATATGCATATATACATACATATTTATATTATATATATATTCATATACATATATACATATATATATATATATATATATATGTGTATATATGTATGTACAGTTTGTATGTACTAGACAAATGGTGAAAACCTCAATATTGATTTTTGTTCTTCTATATTGCTGGATTCAGCCACGGAAGTCGTGCATAATCGTGTCTTATGAAGTCATTCCTCACGTACAAAATGACTGCTGCAAAGACTGGACAGTGATGGCGAGACACTTCAATAAAGAAACAAATATATATATATATATCTGTAACGCACATTGTCTTATTCTTTTACTGTTATCAAAACCAGGGGCGTCACTAGCTTTTAAGGACAGGGGGGGCTTAGCCCCAGGAGATGCACAGGATGCGAGCGAACGAAGCGCACGAGCACAAAACTTCACTGGGTTTTTCTTATATATATATATATATATATATATATATATATATATATATATATATATATATATATATATATATATATATATATATATACCTATTAAGTATTTCATACATATCAAACTTTTTGACTTGAGGGCCGCATTAGGCCAAAAAAATGTGATCGATGTGTATATATATATATACCACCCTTTCCTCAGCTAGCTAGCTGCTAAGCTAGCGCGGAGAAAGGCAGCGGCGGTCAAGTAGGAAGCTACTCCCGCAGACCGCGACCACTTCCCTGAGGACAGCAGGAACTTCACTCGGTGACAGAAAACACTGTGAGTAATGGCTTCCTGCGCGTCTTGCACCATACTCACGGAGAGGTTGGCTCTGCTAGAGGGCCGTGTCCGCCAGTTAGAGCAGAGTAATGTCGTAACTTTAGATGTTGCGGACACATCTGCTAGCGTTAGCTGTAGCGAGCTAACTAGCCCAGCTTGTAGCAGTCCTAAGCGGCCTACAAGCTACGGTGTACCGGTTGAGACGCATAATAGATTTAGCTCTTTAGCTAGTCCTACACCCCAGTCTACCGGGCACCACACCTTAGTCATAGGGGACTCCATCACCCGAAACATAAAGCTTAGCAAACCAGCCACAATAAAGTGTATCCCCGGGGCCAGAGCACCTGACATTGAAGCTAATCTTAGGGAGCTAACTCGCAACAGGCCTAGTAAACACGTACGACAGGCTAATCGCACCACTAATTATGCGAATATAGTTGTACACGTTGGCTCCAATGACACTAGAATGAGACAGTCAGAGATTACAAAGAGAAACATAGCCAGGACTTGTGATCTCGCCAGAAAGATGTCCAGGCATCGAGTAATTGTCTCTGGCCCCCTGCCTGCGAGAGGCAATGATGAGAGATATAGCAGATTAGTCTCGCTTAACAAGTGGTTGTCTATCTACTGTAGGCAGCAGGGACTAACGTTTATTGATAACTGGCCCTCTTTCTGGGGCAAACCAGGCTTGCTGATGAGAGACGGCCTTCACCCTAACCAGGAAGGCGCCATCGTCCTGTCTAGAAACATAGACTACTATTTAAGTCTCACTTGACTGACTACACTAGAGCAAGCCCGGTCACAGGCAATTACAATGTCTGTTAGTCCGGGTGAGGAGTCAGTTAAACTAGAACTAGCCAGCGCCAGGCTGGATAATCCATGTACGCATAGCAATTCTCTTAGAATAATACACAATTCACATAATGTTTTTTCTGTTGTGTCTGTGTCAGAGGTGGACATGCATTCTACTGAGGTGGCAAATTATGATATGTCCAGTCTATTGCAGCACCAAGCAAACAATCGGAAAATTCCCGTCATATCAATTCCTAGATATGGTCGAAACTATTTAAAGTGCACTACGCATAATAAACGCAACATTGTTAATATTGCCACTACGGATAATCTTAACAAAAACTCGTCAAAACAGCCCAATACCTATAATATGGGCTTTTTAAACATAAGATCATTGTCTCCCAAGGCGTTATTGGTTAATGAGGTCATTAGAGACAACAATCTCAACGTCATTGGTCTTAGCGAAACCTGGCTCAAACCGGACGAATTTTTTGCGCTCAATGAGGCATCTCCTCCTAACTATACGAATGCGCATGTTGCCCGTCCTCTTAAAAGGGGAGGGGGTGTCGCACTAATATACAATGAAAATTTCAACCTTACCCCTAACCTAAATAATAAATATAAATCGTTTGAGGTGCTTACTATGAGGTCTGTCACACCGCTACCTCTCGACCTGGCTGTTATCTACCGCCCCCCTGGGCCCTATTCGGACTTTATCAGTGAATTCTCAGAGTTCGTTGCTGATCTAGTGACGCACGCCGACAATATAATCATAATGGGGGACTTTAATATCCATATGAATACCCCATCGGACCCTCAGTGCGTGGCGCTCCAAACCATAATTGATAGCTGTGGTCTTACACAAATAATACATGAACCCACGCATCGCAACGGTAATACAATAGATCTAGTGCTTGTCAGGGGTGTCACCACCTCCAAAGTTATGATACTTCCATGTACTAAAGTAATGTCCGATCATTACCTTATAAAATTTGAAGTTTTGACTCTTTGTCAACAAGCTAATAATAATAATAACTGCTATAGCGGCCGTAACATTAATGCTGCCACAACGATGACTCTTGCTGACCTACTGCCTTCGGTAATGGCACCATTCCCAAATTATGCCGGCTCTATTGATAACCTCACTAACAACTTTGACGATGCCTTGCGCGAAATTATTGATAGTATAGCACCGCTAAAGCAAAAAAGGGCCCCTAAAAGGCGCACCCCATGGTTTACAGAAGAAATTAGAGCTCATAAATTATCATGTAGAAAACTGGAACGCAAATGGCGCGCGACTAAACTTGAGGTTTTCCATCGAGCATGGAGTGATAGTTTAATAACTTATAAACGCATGCTTACCTTAGCTAAAGCTAAATACTACTCAAATCTCATCCGCCTCAACAAAAATGATCCTAAATTTCTGTTTAGTACAGTAGCATCGCTAACCCAACAAGGGACTCCTCCCAGTAGCTCCACCCACTCGGCAGATGATTTTATGAATTTCTTTAATAAGAAAATTGAACTCATTAGAAAGGAGATTAAAGACAACGCATCCCAGCTACAACTGGGTTCTATTAACACAAATACGACTGTATATACGACGGACACTGCCCTCCAAAATAGTCTCTCTATTTTTGATGAAATAACATTAGAGGAATTATTACAGCGTGTAAGTGGGATAAAACAAACAACATGTTTACTTGACCCACTTCCTGTGAAACTTATCAAGGAACTGTTTGTATTATTAGGTCCATCAGTGTTAAATATTATAAACTTATCACTTTCCTCCGGCACTGTTCCCCTAGCATTCAAAAAAGCGGTTATTCATCCTCTGCTCAAAAGACCTAACCTCGATCCTAACCTCATGGTAAACTACCGACCGGTCTCCCACCTTCCGTTTATTTCCAAAATTCTCGAAAAAATTGTTGCACAGCAGCTAAATGAACACTTAGTGACTAACAATCTCTGTGAACCTTTTCAATCCGGTTTCAGGGCAAATCACTCTACGGAGACAGCCCTCGCAAAAATGACTAATGATCTATTGCTAACGATGGATTCTGATGCGTCATCTA